>NC_132783.1:130869119-131172149 GCF_048418805.1 Vulpes vulpes | reverse complement strand
TTCATCTCTTTACAGAAGAACTTGGCCCACAGCCTAGAACGTAGACCTTTGGAAAAAGGGGAAGTACTCCGTTAAGCAAGCTACAATGCAGGGGCAGATCCTAGGGAAGGGGCAGGATTGTCAGGGTTCCATACCAAAGAAACAGGTTAATCAAGAGTGGACAGTGGGAGGCGGTGGGGAAAAGGAGAAAAAGGTTTGCTAACCTAAGGATACCACAACCCTGAAAGGAGCGCCTTCTAGAACAAAGGTAAAATCACTAGGACAGATTCGGATTTTCCTTTCCCTCTTATCAGTAGGATGCTGACTTAATAGGGGAGTTTTGAAGTGTGGAGATGGGGGGGAGAGGGGAGAGAAAGAAAAAAAAGAATTTTAATTTCTGAAACGACAGCCATTTATCCATTGCACACACCACTGTATTATGCAAATGAACCTTTTGGAAAATTTAGACACAGAAGGGAACTAGACAGTTTTCCCCCTGGAGAGATGAAAAACTTTTTGGCTCGTAAGTCTTTAATAAAAGGCATTTTCTCAAGACATAATTCTGTGTCTTCTTGTGTCTACTGTATAGAATACTGCCTCTAGCTGGATTTCTGAATTCTGAGTTGCTAATACTCTGCAATCCAGACAGGGTTCAACCCTCCACCTTACACGCCTGCATTACAGGACTTAAACACCTAGAAAAGGGGGTAAAACATGGAGTCATGGAATGTGGAGGCCAGGTCTACAAAGCCTAAAATGATATCCAGCAGATAACATAAACACACACAAACACACAGATTTTCCGACTTCCAATACAACTAGATTCAGAAATGTTTTGTGCTAAGTAGCGCTATCCAGAAGGCATTGTCTCTCTGGGATAGAAGAACTTAGTGATTCAAAAACAAAAACAAAACATACCTTGGATTAAAAAGGCTTCATTAAGAAGCATAGTAACATCATGACCATGATCTTGAAGAATCTGAGATACCTGGTCCAGCAGTAGATAATGGCTTCCACCTAGGAACAATACAAGATTTCATTTTTATAAAGATGTGAACAGAGGGTCTGAAATTGATGTAGGGGAAGGGATCTCCAAGGTAAGGGGGCAAAGTGTTGATGGTGAGCCATGGAAGATGAGTTTCTTCAGCCCCCCTGTCACACTTTGGGTAAGCCCCAACTGGGACAGCCATATCCAGTCTGCCCAAATCTTGACCTGTGACAATCATTCATCAAATATTTCCTTTTGTGACTCATGGTCTCCATGTCAGTGTGTGATGAGTTTCTCTGCTTAGGCCTTAAGGAGTCCCTCGTGCTAGGTACCTGTTGATTTTAGCCAGTACTTACGGAGGCTCTGTGCCCTAAAGAAGTAACTGTACTGGAAATTAGATCTAGTGATGTATATGGGACTGGGAAGGGTTCCTCGGGGACAATCAGTCAGAGTTATTTATGGAATCCTTCTCTTTGTTAATGGATGTTAGAGTGGGAACAAGAAATGTGGGAGTCCATGAAATAGGATTGGAAGCAGAAGGAGATGAACCTACCACTTAGAACCAAAAATCCTTGAGATTCCATTACATAAGGCAGGATGTTTCCAGATGGGGCCTGAAAATTGCTGAACATCAAATGAAGGCATTCAGGGTAAGAGTGGGTGCCTGGGGGTAGAACTGCAAGGTCCTGCAGGCATGATGACCCGGATATCACCCAAGGTAGGAAGGTCTAAAGTTGAAAGGGAAGAGAAGCTTGATGGGCAGGGAGGTCCAGGTTCTATCATTGCAAGAAGGGCCTAAAATCACGAGCCATCGCGGGGCATTTCTGTTGAGTCTGAGTCTCTGCAGCAGAGAGAGCCCGGTCAGGAGGGAAGGGAGAGACCCTGCCCGACCGGGAAGCGGGGTGGTTGGGAAGGTGCGGCCGTGACGCCGGGTCACAGGGGGGTCGCGGGACTACAGGCGCGCGTGTATCCGTGGAGGTTAGTCCGGTCTTGAATATTTATGCTTGTGTTGCACGAGGCAACACGGATTCCGCAAAACACAAGCCCCTGCGGCCTCGGCGTGCCTGCTCGGGCTCACGTGGAACCCGACGATGGCCCCGAGAGAGGGGAGGAGCCCGCCCGCGGAGGCAGCCATGTCTGCGGGGCGTGGTGCCCCGGTGCATTCTGGGACAGAGACCGGGCCTCTGACCGCACCTGCTCCCGCTGCCAGGCCCGGGTCACGGGCTTTCGACAGGTGAGGGAGCTCTCTTTTTCTGCTGCCTCTATCGTTTAAAAAAAAAAAAATTTTTTTTTAATGGGAAACAAGGTTTTTTAAATACTGATCTTTAGGAATCCACACTGTAAAGAGTTGGGGAAGAGGACAGCTTTGAGGTAAGAAGCAGGGAGTAAAGTCGGGGTGTCCATGAGGGAGGTCTCCTGTGCTCTTGCAAAAGGCCCCTTATTCCCCTGACCCTCAGGGTCACTGTCCGGAAATAAAACGGAGATGCTCAATTAGACTCTGTGCTTTTTCCTCAGATTTTTGGGGATCTAAACGTGACCTGGGGAGACCCCTATCCTTTCGTGACGATGCCACATTTTCCTGGGGAAGCTCCATCCTATGATGCCTCCTTATCCTGACAAATGTTCCTATTCCCCTTCTGTTCCTTTGGGGCCAAAGTAAAGGAAATAAACCTGACTTCCTGCAGAATTGGCTGCTTCACTATCCTTCAAAAGCTTCAAGCAGCAAGGGTGAAAGAGAGAAGGGCTCCCAAGGACTTGACTGTCCTGGGGTCCCCTCCTGTGCCCATCAGTTTTACAAGTGACCTGTGAATGACACATTCCCAGTCTGGGCTGCTGCCCACAAGAGCCCCCGTCCTTGGCCTCCAAGAGCCTAAACTGACCTCGCCTTCCACTTCCTACAGCATCTACTGCACACCTCCAGACATCTGGAGTATGCCTCGGGACGTCCAGCCTCACCCTGGAGTAGATGGCTCGAGGTCTCCAGGTCAGCCCTGGATCTAAATTCTGGCCCCAGCTATGCACCATGGGAAGCACCTACAAGGCAGATTTTTTTTTTAAGTTTTTATTTATTTATTCATGAGACACACACACACACACAGATTGAGAGAGAGAGAGAGAAAGGCAGAGACACAGGCAGAGGGAGAAGCAGGCTCCATGCAGGGAGGCTGATGTGCCAGGATCATGCTCTGGGCCAAAGGGGCAGGACTAAACCGCTGAGCCACCCAGGGATTCCTTACAAGGCAGATTAAAAGAGAAAAAAGGAAACCACTGTTTTCTCAAGAACTGACTTCCCCAGCCCAGCAGTGGGGACCTCTCTCTCTGCAACACAGGCCTGCCCACCTCTCCCTCCACGGGCCTGGGACACAATCCAATCTGAAAACCCACAGGGTTTCCTGACCCCAGGGTGTGTGCCTGAGCCCCTGCACGGGTGCCCGGGATGCAGCTGTCTCTGATTTTCCCACCAAGCACTCACCCAGTGAGGATACAGTCAGGATTTTGGCGGCCTCTGAGAGCAGGAACCCAGACAGGAGGAGGCAGGCTAGCAGCAGCGCCCACTGTCTGGCCATGTTCGCTCCTGGACCAGCTGTGGAGCCCAGTCCTGTGCCCTGTGCCCTGAGCCTGTGCCCTGGGGACACACCCTGTGCTGGCAGCCAAGGAAATGCACTGAGGGGACAGGTTGGGAGGAGGTGAGAGGTGGATCCCGCTGTCTGCTCTTCCGTTTGTCTCTGCCTGCCCTTTGCTCCTCCTCCCCGGGTGCTTGCTCCACAGGCTCTTCTGTTCTCACCCTCCCTAACCTCAGGCAGTGGGAAGGAGGGGTCAGTGAGCTCTCCTTAACCCCTCTCTGTCCCTGGAATCGCTCTCCACAGAGAAGATACTCTGAACCAGGAATGCAGAGACCTTAGGAAGTTGCTTTCCAAGATAGTTCCACCTCCAGGTCACTCAAACCGATTTCCATTTTAGAGATCCTTTTCCAAATTTTCCCACCTCCTTTTTATGGTATTTTGATAGGGATTGCATTGAACGTGTTAATTGCCCTGGGTAACATTGACATTTTCACAATATTAATTCTGCCAATTCAGGAGCATGGAATATTTTTCCATCTCTTTGTGTCTTCCTCCATTTCTTTCAGAAGTGTTCTGTAGTTTTTAGGGTATAGATCCTTTACCTCTTTGGTTAGGTTTATCCCTAGGTATCTTATGCTTTTGGGTGCAATTGTAAATGGGATTGACTCCTTAATTTCTCTTTCTTCAGTCTCATTGTTAGTGTATAGAAATGCCACTGATTTCTAGGCATTGATTTTGTATCCTGCCACGCTACTAAATTGCTGTATGAGTTCTAGCAATCTTGGGGTGGAGGCTTTTGGGTTTTCTATGTAGAGTATCATGTCATCAGCGAAGAGGGAGAGTTTGACTTCTTCTTTGCCAGTTTGAATGCCTTTAATGTCTTTTTGTTGTCTGATTGCTGCGGCTAGGGCTTCTAGTACTATGTTGAATAGCAGTGGTGAGAGTGGACATCCCTGTCTTGTTCCCGTTCTTAGGGGAAAGGCTCCCAGTGCTTCCCCATTGAGAATGATATTTGCTGTGGGCTTTTCGTAGATGGCTTTTAGGATGTTGAGGAATGTTCCCTCTATCCCTATACTCTGAAGAGTTTTGATCAGGAATGGATGCTGTATTTTGTCAAATGCTTTCTCTGCATCTAATGAGAGGATCATATGGTTCCACCTCCTTTTTAAAAAAGACTTTATTTATTCATTCATGAGAGACACAGAGAGAGAAGCAGAGACACAGAGAGAGACGGCACTTTCCTGTGGGGAATGTGATGTGAGACTCAATCCCAGTATCCAAGATCACATCATGAGCCAGAGGCAGACACCCAACCACTGAGCCTCCCAGGAGTCCCTCAATTTTCTCACCTTCTAACTGCTCCTTTGATCTCATACTGCCATTCCCATGCCCCATATCCCAGGTACCTGCTTAAATCTCTGCTAGCTCTCCCATCTCAAGATCCCAGAAGCTGATTCCCAATGGGAAATGCCTACACTTATTGCTCAGAGTTTCTTCCGAAATTAACTTGCTGATAACAAATGCTGGTGTCCCCTAAGTGTTAAACCCCTCTGGAGGGCCAGATCTTGACCTGATGCTCTGAACCTCTACAGATTCAGATCTATAGATTGACCTTTAGAGGTTCAGAGCATCAGTGGGCACCAGGAAGTTCTAGTCTTATAAATGTTTGAAACTATTCTTTAGAAAGATCTTTATAGTCCTCTATATGTGATGAATGTTATATTTTTCTCCCACTTTTCATTTGTATTTTGACTGTACTTCTGGTGATGCAGCCATGAAGAAATTTTTATATATTATCCAGTTCGTTTACTTAGTTAGCTTTTCTTTGTAATATCAGGATTGTTGATTCATATTTAGGAAGTCTTTCCATACATACAAGTTCTGGAGAAATTCACCTTTTTTTTTTTTTTTTCGACCCAGTGTGTTGTCATTTTTCACATGAAATCTCTGATGTTTTTAGAGTGCACTTTTCGATATGGTGTGAGATATGGATCCAATAGTGTCCTTTTCATAAACAACTATCCAATCATCCCAACCCTGTTTGTAGGAGCCACCATGCTAGATGCTGTAACAAGAAGATAAATAGAACCCAATCTCTTGCATTTAGGGTCTTATGGCTTCTAAAAAGAGAGATATATATGTTAACAAATAATTTCAGTATAGTAAGAACAATATTTCAAAGAGGATGCAGTGAGTTCGGTTGTGGGTATGGTGGTTAGGTCTAGCCACACTAATGTGTTCATTAGTGGGTATTGAAGAACGTATAATTTTTTGTTACAACAAGAGCAGAATGGACTTCTGAGAGATGACACAACATGGCAAAAGACACAGAGTTACAAAACAGAACAATGTGTCGGGTGAGTGACAAAGACTCCATCCTTTGCCAAATTTTAATCAGGATCCTCTGAAACCTCTTCTAGACTAGGTTTCAGCCACTGCCTGCTATCCTGGTCTTGGCTAGCTGAGCCCACTTATAGCAAAGAATCCTGCTAAGTTAGTTTATGGAGATGTCCTCCACCGTTGATAACTGATCACTGTTATCTTCCTGTAACAAAAATGTCTTTAACTTTGATAACTAATTAAGTTGCTCTAGTAATGGGCCGTTGGCAAAGTTTCTGTCTTTGACCAAACTGTAATGAATATCCTGTGAGCGTCTTCTCAACAAGTCCCTGATTTTTGGAACAGCATGTTCATCTCTACACTATCTGGTTTAGCAAGAACCTAAGTCCATTTAAATAGACTCCCACTCTTCATATCTGGTCACTCTCTTTAGCTAATGAGCTCCCTTATCGTCTACCATCCCCCAGGTGAGGTCTGATCATGCTAGCCTGCCTCTCAGCAAGGATCTTGTTAGGTAGGCTTAGCTAGACCCACACCTTACTGATGATATTTCTTCATAGTAACTTTACATCCACTGTCCTCCACTCAGCAGCTTGGCTAACATTTCCACTTTTCATTGTTGTATTCAGAATTGAGCCCAATCTCTCTCCCCTGTTGCAGTAGTCCCTACATCTCTCATGGTACTCCTCCCTTAAGTAGTCTTTCTTATCATCTCAAAAAAGAGCCATTCAATAATTGATCTTTAATACCCCCTTATTCTGCTTATTGGCTATGAATCCACACCTGTCCTTGCCACGCTTGGAGTTGAATTCAGTTTCTCTTCCCTGCTGCAATAGTCTCAAACAAAGTCTTCTGTGCCAGGTTTCACAAATGTCCACATAATTTCCTTTTTACAGGTTTAGTGTACATGGGAAATGGGCAAGGGGAGGGTAGCTGACAGTTTCCCTACCATGGTAACCAGAGAGAAGTCACAGAAGCCTTGTATTCCAAGTGCACTGGGAGCCACAAAAGATTTTAAATAGGGAGTGATGAGATCAGATCTCCATGTCATCAAGACAGTGATGTCAAGGAGGATGCTTCATGGGAACACATTAGAGGCATCACTCTTCATGGTGCCCTGGCTGCTCTTGATCTGATTTCAGCAATGGAAGTGGACCTGAGGAAGGACCTGCCACAAAAGTAACCTCACAAATTACCAGATGTTAGGTGAGAATAGCATGCTCGGTATGGGAGGGAGGAAGTTCCCAGCCAGGAAGCCTCATCCTTTAGCCCTGAGTTGGTCATTGGGGAAAATATATCCCAACAACACAAGAAACTGTCACATCTTCCTTGAAGGACAATTGCCACAGATCATTTCAAGTAGTTTCAAAAGAATTACAAAAATAAAACCATACTTCATACAAATGCACAGTCTCATACCTCAAGGACACACATTTCTACATGTGACATGTTCCTGATTGTGAATAACATTCTTACAATATCAGATTCACAAAATGGGTAGATACGAGACACCCGGTCTGGCAGACTTCTAAGAAAATATTTTGTTAGAATTAGCAAGTGAGTGGACCTTTTCTGTATCAATATATTTGATAGCAGCTCTTTCACTTTTTTAATTTTAAATGTTATAGGATCTGTTTCCCAAACCCAAAATTATGCAATCAAAAACTATGGTCCTCCTAGGGCCACTCCATATATCTGACATTTCCTTCTCTCAATTTTTAGCCCATGAGATAACATATATTTGAAAATTTTAAGGAGAAAATTCATTTAAGAAGGAAAATCAATTATGAGAAAATAATCATTTGAAGATGAAATATTTCATGAAAATCCTATACCAGAAAGGCAATCTTTAAGAAGAATTTAGGAAGAGAGAACAATTTTTTTTTTTGACCTCTGAACATTTTATTCCTCAAAGGGTATCCTGTTTTGCTGCTTCAACGCCTCAGAATTTTATTGTCGTTGGTCTCAGACACTGCCTTGCCATCCTTGATCTTGCGGGTGGTGGTCTTCTGGATGGTCTGCAAGGAGTTGCTGTTGTCCAGGATGTCAGTAAGACTGAAGTCCTCCCCATCTTCCAACAGGTGACGGTAGGTGGCAATCTCAGCCTCCAGCTTGACCTTGACATTCAGCAGGGCCTCATACCCCTGGGCCTGGTGCTGCCCCTCTGCCTGGGTCTGGGAAAGCTCTGACTCCAGGTGCAGCAGGACCCCATTGAGCTGCTCCATCTGCATTGTGTAGCGGGTCTCAACCTCCCTCAGGCTGTTCTCCAAGCTGGCCTTCAGATTTCTCATTGAGTCCAGGTTGATCTCCAAGGACTGGGCGGTACGTCTCAGCTCTGTGAGGATCATCTCAGCTTCTCCTATCTCAGCGGTCTGTATGGTGACCACTGTGGTGCTCTACTCGATCTGCTGGGACCAGTACTTGTCTAGCTCCTTCCAGTTCTTCTGAGCCAGCTCGTCATACTGGGCCCAGATATCTGCCCTGATCTTGCTGAGGTCCTGAGATTTGGAGGCATCCAACTCCACCATCAACTCAGAGTTGGCAATTTGGTTTTGTAGACCCTTTACTTCCTCCTTATGGTTCTTCTTCATGAAGAGCAACTCCTCCTTGAGAGCCTCGATCTCTGTCTCTAGCTGTAGCCAAGTGACATTGGTGTCATCAATGACCTTGCGGAGCCCATGGATGTCACTCTCCACAGACTGGCGCATGGCCAGATCCATCTCCTACTTGACTCGGAAGTCATCAGCAGCAAGCCAGGCATTGTCAATCTGCAGACCAATGTGGGCATTGTCCACAGCACTTGCAAAGATCTGAGCACTCAGGTCCTCGAAGATCTTGCCCCCAGTCTCTGACCTAGGGTCCCTTCTTCTCTAGGTGTTCCTGGATTTTCATCTCCAGTCTCTGATTATCAGCCTCTAGGCTCCTCACCCTCTCCAGGTAGGAGGCCAAGCAGTCATTCAGGTCTTGCATGGTCTCCTTCTCACCCTGGATGCCCCCATGCCCACCAGACCCCCAGCCATCCCCGTGGCGGGGCCCCAGACTCCCAGCCACCACAGAAGCTGGTGGAACAGGATACAGAGATCTGGGAGCCCAAGCGCCCCACGCTTGCATAGACGCTGACCGCCCTGCTGCTAATCAGCCAGACCCAGTGGCTGGGCAACTGCATGGAGCCCAGGGACCAGTAGTTGGAAGAGAAGGTAGAGTGGGTGGTGAAGCTCATGCTGCTCGGAGAGCAAGAGGGTGACTCAGGAGGCCAGGACTCAGGCTCGGGCCAAATTTTTTAATTATATGTATTTTATACAAACATAGAGAAGGAGGGAAGGAGGGAGACAAGACATGACAAAGCCACCAAACCACCACTCCATTGCCTGAATCTACCTTTGTCAATGAAGATAAAAAAACAACCGAACACATTGGTAGTCAAGCCACACGTTTTCTGGTTTATGTTCCTAGGAAATGAATATAATTCCTAAGGATTTACCACATAAAGGGTAGCATATTTGGGTGGCATATCTGTGGGGCAGATGGATACTTCCTAAATCAACAAAGTCCTGGGAACTGCCATACTCACTGGACCGGAGCCCCAGAGCCTCATGTGGAAGTCTGGGATCTGCACTCGAGGTCTCTCCATGACTACATTTTCAAGAGAGGGAATCCTGAGGAGGGAATTATGAAAAGTGAAAACCACAGCTTTGTGGCCAAAAAGCAGGCTCCAGGCCTGGGCAGCAAAGTATGTGCCCTACACAGGAGGGACTCAGGACAGAGACCACAGATGGAATCCTGAGAGGGTCATCCCTGTCCAAGTAGGACAGAGACCAGAGTTCCTGAGCTTGGACATGAGGTGAGAAGAAGGTTCAAGAGGAAGGTCCAACATAGAACAACTGGCCAATATGTTCTGTCCTATCATGAAGTATGAGGATGGAGAAAGGGCAGAGAGAATGACAAGTGTCAGGCATGCCGGATGCAATAAGCAGGGTTCTGTGTCTAGGGACAGGGACTGGAGAGGAAGCTGGGGCTGTCTGTGAAGGTTTGGGTAAGAATGAGGGGTCCATTCTTGGACCTGACTTGATGAGGGGCAAGTCAGGAAGCCAAGATCAAATTTGTAGACACTGAAAGTAGAACTGGGATGGCCAGGAGCTTCTGGGGCTGGTGGGGGGTGGGCAGGGATATGGGGAATTACTGTTTGATCAAACATGGCCTTTTGGTTGAGGAGGTAGAAACAGTTCTGGGATGGGTGGTGGTGATATTCACAGGACAATGTCAATGTGCTCAATGCCATGGACTCTACACTAAGTGGTTAAAACAGTAAATTTTATGTAATACACACTTTAACACAATTTAAAAGAAGAATCCCAAGAGTATTTCACAAGAATTTCTAAACAGAGGCAGAAAATAGTGAAGAGCAATTTGAGTGCCACCCTCAAGTGCCAATACGGAGAAGAAAACAGGGGTGTCCTGTGCTGGGGAAAGCCATCTATGACCAGTGGCTCCCCAAACACCTGTCAAGACTGAACCTCCATCAGGCCTTCTTCTGCTTCCTGGCCCCACACACCCACCTGGCCACCATGCCCAGCAGCTTCCCACAGAGCCACAGGGTGCCCAGGGTGACCACCAGCAGGAACAAGATGACGTCCAGCAGGTACTGCTCATGCCATGGCTGCTGCAAGGCATAGGGCTTGAGGTGTGCTGCACCCCCTGTCTGGAGGATGTGGTCGATCCAGCCCACCAGCCTCTGGGCAGGGGTCAGGGGGTGAGAGCGCCTGATGATGCTGGCAGCCACGGCTGCTGACTTGTACCTGTTGGCAGAGACGGGTGGGGCATTACTCATGTGACCTCAGAAGTCTTAGAGACCTGCATCTCACACACACTTTCATCCAAATGCACAAAAGACTCAGTTTGAAAGACTAGTTCTTGGCCTGGCCTTACCACAGTCTAGCTGGGTCCCACTGAAGAGTTCTAACTGGTCCCTCCATGGGGTGTGGCCCTGTGCTACAGGGAACACAAAGGAAATAAGAGACACACCTGGCCATCCAGGGGAGCTTACACTCTACTTTCTAGTAGAAAGTATAAGGGACACACAGTAAATTCAAACAGAATGAAATGGGGTGGTTACTGATCATAAGAAGTATTAAGACAGAAAAATTAATTATGATTGAGGAGGCTGGAGAATAAGGTATTTAGGACTGTCACACAAAGACCTCCTGTCTCTCTGAGGAGAGAACATTGACAATAAGTGTAGCTATCATGAAGGAGCCAGCCCTGTGAAAAGAAGGGAAGGATATATCCTAGGGAGCATCAATGACAAAGTGCCTGAGGCAGGAAACACTGGAGGACAAGAAGGTGACCTCCGGCCTCAGTGTAATTCCAGTATACGCACCCCCAAAATCTATGACTTCTCACACACCCTATGTATTTAGGGTCAGAGTCTTCACAACTCTTAAGATAGAAAACTATTCTCAGCATCTAACTTAAATTGCCTACTCTTGCTCTTAGAGGAAATAGGTTAACTGTTAGCATCACACACGCATAATTCTGTGTCTTGAAAGTTTCAGGTTTTGTTGCAAAAAAAAAAAAGCCACACAATGCCCTCTGTGTTTGATATCTTCATTTAGCCTAAATGACCACAAGCCCAAAGAGTTCCAGACCTCTTGTCTTCTATAACTTGCTTCATCTTCAGAGCCAACGTCTCTGCCTTGATCTGCTGTAGCTGGATAGAGACACCAAACTTTTTGGCCACTACTCGGACAATGTTTTCAGGCTGGTCTCCAAGGACAGGAATCCCTACCATGGGCACACCATGTTGGATGGCTTCCATTATGCTATTCATCCCACCATGGGTGACAAAAAGACGGATGCGTGGGTGAGCTGTTGCAAATCAGGAACAGAACAGAATATTTCATGGTGAAAACTTTCAGAACACCAAGGAGAAAGCATCAGGGTAGAAGAAAATACAAAGCATTTCAAGGTATGTTGGAGAAACTGGATTTACTGATTTAGCTTTTGACACACCCAAGAGTACGTATTCCAAGGTACAAAATACTGGCCTTGTCTCTGTGTAGAGATTCCTCTAAATCAGTACCTCTAAAACTAAGAACCCAGGGACAATTGCTGAGAACAATCATAAGCACAACATTTTCCTCCATCCCTTGTCTTCCATCCATCCTTGTCTTTCAACCCTGTCTTTTTCTTTTCTTCTCTATTGTCTCCCTATTATCTTTCCCAGTGTCACTCTTTCTGTTTCCACTCTTATTTTCTATCTCTGTCTCTCCTTCTCTGTCCCTGTCTCTCACTCTCCAGGTCTCTCACCCTCTAGGTCTCATGCTCTTTCCTTCACTAACCTTTTGCTTCCCTCTTATCTAAAGTCTTAACACTTTCGCTGACACCACATCTCATATGACATTCATCAAATTTATACTATATCTGCTTTCTCCTCGATTTCATAAGAAACTAAAATAGGCAATGATGGGCCACTCATCTCAGCATTTCCACCTCCTGTGTGCTCACCCCACTCTTATTTAGAGAAAACTAAAACAAGTACTGATAATGAAGAGTTCACCTCAGACACTGCCTCTCAATGGTGATGCACATCAGAATCCATTTGTATTTCTCTGAAAATCACAATTCTTTTCCCTACATCATGCCCTGTGAATATATGTGCAGAGTCATCTGTCTTAATTTCCCAATATATTAGTGAACTACAACACTGGGGACTAATCTCTGATGTAAACAGTGGTTGTGGCCCTGAGGGGCTTCAGAAGTAGCACAGAGCAATGACAACAATGGGGTGTAAGGATCCCTCTATTACCAGAGATTTTGATGGACAAAATAACTTGCTAAGGCTACAAGGTTAGTCAGCTTGACACTCAGATATCTTGGCACACCCTTCAGACACCATCAATACCAATTCTGGGGGATCCCTGGGTGGCGCAGCGGTTCGGCGCCTGCCTTTGGCCCAGGGCGCGATCCTGGAGACCCGGGATCGAATCCCACATCGGGCTCCCGGCGCATGGAGCCTGCTTCTCCCTCTGCCTATGTCTCTGCCTCTCTCTCTCTCTGTGACTATCATAAATAAATGATAATAATAAAAAAAATTTTAAAAAAAATACCAATTCTGTGAAAGCTTGAATATATCTTTTGTAGCATAGAATGTTTTAGTATGTGTGGGAGTGTGTGTTTATAATGGCACATTGGCCAAACAAATATTCAAGAGGCCAGGAACAACAGCGGCAAAAAATCCACAGTATGTGTCCACAAATTGTCTTGGATTGTATATGGACAACCTTGGTCTGTGCCAAATATAGAAAGGTCAAAACTACCTGATGACAATATCACTTATGGCTACAGGTATCAGGAGTGCGATAGAATAGGAAGAAGAAAACATGCCAGTTATACCCATTTGGAAAGTATAGCCTCATTTCCTAAGAACTCCAGCTAGCTACTCCATTTCTGTCCTCTCAAGATTACCTTTGGCTACCAGATGCCCCTTCCCATGTTGGCAGAGTTGCCCAGTGGAGCCCTGAAGATACATAAATGGAAAGAGAGAAGTAGATTGGATAGTCCTTACCCAAGAGGTCATTCTGGGGAAGCCAGTCCACAATCTTCACATTTGCTGCCAATTTGACATCTTTGGGCCAGTGAGAAGGATTGCACTTCCATATCACCCCTTGAGACAGATGAGCAAAGGCACCGTTCATCTCCCTGAGGACTTCCTGGGACTGATAGAGATTCACCATGGAGCCCAGGGCCACAAGGACAAAACCAGAGTCTCCAAACTTGGCAATGAAATTCTCAAATTCCTGGAGAGAGGTAAAAGAGGCAAGGAGTTGAACAGAGTTGCTCATGAATGCTTATATAGCCTTGAAATGAAAGTCATCTATGTATTGAATACACCCTCCTGTAGTGCCTAGACCTCACTGTCTTGAAGTGGCTCTCATAGCCCATGGGACACCTCAGTGCCATTGTGCCTGCAGGACTTGAAGTCATTTCTCTGAGACCTCAGGATACATCATACCACATAAATACTTTCAATAACCATGAATGGAAATGAAGAGAGCTTTAAATATGCAGGCATTACCACAATAGCCCACATTGCCCATGAGGCACTCAAAGCATACTGTGGCACCAACATCTAGATTCAGGACTTGCATGTATAACAATGTTTTGTTTTGCCTTTTTTATAACAATGTTTTATAGAAGTGGAAAGTCTATATGGTGGGAATCTCTTTCTTCATTGAAAATAGGCCCCAGTACCAGGGTCTTCCTCATCCTTCATTCTAGGTATGGGGAGATAGGGAAATTTAGGAATGTTCTAACACCAGACCAGAGAGTTATCTAGTGCCTAAGAGAGTGCCAGTTACTGTCTTGGCCCAGTAGGAGGCAGTATGCCTTCTGAAGACTGATGTAGATGTTGGAGAAATAGCTCTATCAGGTGTCTTCTTCATGGGCTTGTTATCCACCTGTCTGTCTTCTTTGTTGAGGGGTCTGCTAAGGTTTTTGGCCATTTTAAAACTATTAATTTATTGGCTTTTTATTGTTCTTACTGAATTTTAATAGTCCCTTGTATATTTTGTATATATAGTTGTGTAGTTGTGTGTATAAATGTATATTTTGAATAATGGTCTTTATCAGATATGTCTATGCAAATATTTATTATTGGTCTGTGAATACTCTTTTTATTCCCTTTACAATTCTGTCTTAGAACAAAAATGTTTAATATCAATTTAGCCCGTTTATCAACTCTATCATAGAAAATGTCTTACTATTAATGAGATGCAATCAAAAATGGAGTCTTTAACTGCTAGTAAGTGAGGCAGAAAAGAAAATTTGTGATATAAAAGACAAAATGATAGAGAATAAAGAAGCTGAAAAAAAGAGAGATAAACAACTATTGGATCACAAGGGGTGATCTCAAGAGATACCATAAGTGAAATAATATTAGAATAATTGAGATCCCAGAAAAAGAGGAACAGAGAGGAGGAGAAGGTATATTGGAGCAAATCATAGCTGAAAACATCCCTAATCTGGGGAAGGAAACAGGCATTCAACTCCAAGAGACAGAGAACCCCTCTCAAAACCAATAAAATAGGTCAACACTACAACACATAATAGTGAAGTTGGCAAATGTCAGAGACAAAGAGAAAATCCTAAAAGAAGCTCAGGATAAAGCTCTATAACCTACAAAGGTAGAAACATTAGACCGGTAGTAGACCTATCCATAGAGGCCTGTCAGGCCAGAAAAAACTGGCATGATATATTCAGGGACCTGAATAAGAAAAACATGCAGTTGAGAATACTTTATCTATCAAGGCTGTCATTCAAAGTAGAAGGAGATATAAAAAGCTTCCAGGACATAAAGAAAATAAAAGAATTTGTGATCACTAAACCAGCCTGCAAGAAATATTAAAGGGGATCCTTTAAGCAAAGAGATAGCTCAAAAGTAACATAGACCAAAAAGGAACAGAGATAATATACAGAAAAAGTGACTTTATAGGTATTACAATAGCACTAAATTCATATCTTCCAATAGTTATTCTGAATGTAAATGGGCTAAATGCCTCATTCAAAAGACACAAAGTATTAGATTGGATAAAAAAGTAAGACCTATCCATATCCAGTCTGTAAGAGGCTCATTTTAGACCCAAAGATGCTTCCAGATTGAAAGTAAGAGGGTGAAAAACCATTTATCATGCTAATGGACATCAAAAGAAAGCTGAGGTAACAATCTTTATATCAGACAAATTATGTTGACGCCAAAGACTATAATAAGAGATGAAGAGGGACACTATATTGTACTTAAAGGGTCTATCCAACAAGAAGATCTATCAATTGTAACTACTTATGCTCGTAACATGAAAGCAGACAATTATATAAACCAATTAATAACAAAATTAAAGAAACACATTGATAATAATACAGTAGTAGAGGACTTCAACACCCCCACTCACAGCAATGGATAAATCATCAAAGCAAAAGATCAATGAGGAAACAAAGGCTTTGAATGACACATTGGACCAAATGGATTTCACAGGTATATACAGAGCATTCCATCCTAAAGCAACAGAATACACATTCTTCTCCAGTGCACATGGAACATTCTCCAAAATAGATCACATACTGGGTCACAAATCAGGTCTCAGCCAATACCAAAAGATTGGGATCATTCCTTGCATATTTTTTGGACCACAATACTTTGAAACTTGAACTCAATTACAAGGGAGAATTTGGAAAGGACTCAAATACATGGAGGTTAAAGAGCACTTACTAAAGATGAATGGGTCAATCAGGAAATTAAAGAAGAATTTTAAAAATTCATAGAAACTAATAAAAATGAAAATACAACAGCTCAGAACCTTGGAGATGCAGCAAAGACTGTCCTAAGAGGAAACTATACAGCAATGCAAGCTTTTTCCAAGAAACAAGGAAAGTCTCAAATACACTATCTAATCATACCTAAAGGAGCCGGAGATAGAACAGAAAATAAAGCCTAAACTCAGCAGGAGAAGAGAATTAATAACGATTAGAGCAGAAATCAGTGAAATAGAAATCAAAAGAACAGTAGAACAGATTAACAAAACTACAAGCTGGTTCTTTGGAAGAATTAATAAGATCAATAAATCCCTAGCCAGACTTACCAAAAAGAAAAGAGAAAGGACAGAAATTAATTAAATCATGAATGAACAGGAGAGAACAGAACCAACACTGAAGAAAACAATTATAAAAAGATATCATGAGCAACTCTATGCCAAAAATTAGGCAACCTGGAAGAAATTGATGCATTCCTAGAAACTTATAACCCACCAACACTGAAAGAGGAAGAAATAGAAAAACCCAGCCAGCAAGGAAATTGAAGCAGTAATAAAAAATCTTCCAACAAACAAGAGTCCAGGGCCAGATGAATTCTCAGGGTGATTATGCCAAACATTTAAAGAATTAATACCTATTATTTTGAAGTTGTTTCAAAATATATAAGTGGAAGTTTTACATTCTATAGAAAGCATTACCTTAATCCTAAAACCAGACAAAGACCTCAACAAAAAGAATTACAGACCAATATCTCTGATGAACATGGACACCCAAATTCTCACCAAGATACTAGCAGGAGCCAGCAGTACATCAAAAGGATTACTCATCATGACCAAGTGGGATCTATTCCTGAACTGCAAGGGTGGTTCAGCATTCACAAATCAATCAATGTGATATATCACATTAATAAAAGAAAGGACAAGAGATACATGATCCACTTAATAGATACAGAGAAAGCATTTGACAAAATACAACATCCTTTCTTGATTAAAACTCTCCACATTGTACAGATAGAGGGAACATACTTCAATATCATAAAAGCCATCTACAAAAAAAAAAACACAGAAAACATCATCTCAATAGGGAAAAACTGAGAGCTTTTCCCCTAAGGGCAGGAACATGGAGGGATGTCCACTATCACTACTGCTTTTCAACACAGTACTAGAGGTCCTAGCCTCAGCAATCTGACAAAAGAAATAAAAGGCATCCAAATCAGCAAAGAAGTGGTCAAACTCTCATTCTTCATAGATGACATGATACTCTATGTGGAAAACCCAAAAGACTCCACCTTTAAATTGCTAGTACTCATATAGGAATTCAACAAAGTGGCAGGATATAAAATCAATGTACAGAAATCACTTACATTTTTATACACTAATAAGGAGACAGAAAAAAGAAATTAAGAAGTTCATCCCATTTACAATTGGACCAAAAAACCATAGGATAACTAGGAATAAACTTAACCAAAGAGGCAAAGGATATGTACTCAGAAAACTATAGAACAAAAAAAAAAAAAGAAAGAAAGAAAAAAAAAAGAAAAGAAAACTATAGAACACTCATGAAAGAAATTGAGAAAGACACAAAGACATGGAAAAATGTTCTATGCTCATGAATTGGAAGAACAAATATTGTTAAAACATCTATGTTATCTAGAGCAATCTATACAATCAATCTCAATCAATCTCTATCAAAATACCATGGACGTTTTTCACAGAGTTGGAAAAAATAATCCTAAAATATGGAACCAGACACTCCTGTAATAATCAAAGTAATCTCAAAAAAGAAAACCAAAGCTGGGGCATCACAATGCAGGACTTCAAGCTGTATTACTAAGCTATAATCATCAAGACAATATGATATTGGCACAAAAACAGACTCATAGATCAATGGAACAGAATAGAGAACCCAGAAATGGACCCTCAACTCTATGGCCAACTCTTCCTTGACAAAGTAAGAAAGAATATCCAATGGAAAGAAAGACAGTCTCTTCAAAATGGTGCTGGGAAAATTGGACAGCCGCATGCAGAAGAATGAAACGGGACCATCTCCTCAAACCATAAACAAAAATAGATTCAAAATGGATGAAAGACCTAAATGTGAAATAGGAATCCATCAAAATCCTAGAGAAGAACACAGGCAGCAACCTCTGTGACCTTGGCCGAAGCAACTTCTTGCTAGATGCATCTCCAAAGGCATGGGAAACAAAGGCAAAAATGAACCACTGGGACATCAAGATAAGAAGCTTCTGCACAGCAAATGAAACAGTCAACAAAACTAAAGGGCAGCCTACAGAATGGGAGAAGATATTTGCAAATATCCTATCAGATAAAGGGCTAGTATCCAAAATCTATAAAGAACTTATTAAATTCAACACCCAAAGAACAAATAATCCAGTCAAGAAATGGGCAGAAGGCATTGAACAGACATGTCTCCAAAGAAGACATACAAACGGCCAGCAGACACATGAAAAAATGCTACACATTACTCGGCATAAGGGAAATACAGATCAAAACCACAATGAGATTCCAACTCACACCAGTCAGAATGGCTAAAATTAACAAGTCTGGAAACAACAAATTTTGGTGAGGATGTGGAGAAAGGGGAACCGTCTTACACCGTTGGTGCGAATGTCAAGCTGGTACAGCCACTCTGGAAAACAGTATGGAGATTCCTCAAAAGTTTGAAAATAGAGATCCTCTATGACCCAGCAATTGCACTACTAGGTATTTATCCAAAGATACAAATGTATTGATCTGAAGAGACATTTGCACCTCAATGTTTATTATAGCAGCAATGTCCACAATAGCCACACTATGGAAAAAGCCCAGATGTCCATCGACAGATGAATGGATAAAGAAGATGTGCTATATATACATATATACACACATACACAATGGAATACTACTCATCCATCAAAAAATTGAAATCTTGCCATTTGCAATGACATAGTTGGAACTAGAGGTATTAGAGGTAATACTAGAGGTATTACACTAAATGAAATAAGTCAATCGAGGAATACAATTCTCATGTGACCTCACTCATATGTGGAATTTAAGAAACAAAAAAGAGGATGATAGGGGAAGGGAGGTAAAAATAAAACAAGATGAGATCAGAGAGGGAGACAAACCATATGACTTTTTTTTAAGACTCTTAATCATAGGAAACAAACTGAGGGTTGTTGGAGGTGAGGGAAGTGGGGGGATGGGGTAACTGGGTGACGGACATTAAGGAGGGTACATGATGTAATGAGCATTTAGTATTATATAAGACCAATGAATCACTGAACTCTACCTCTGAAACCAATAATACACTATATGTTAATTAATTGAATTTAAATGAAAAATAATTCCAGGGAAAATAACCTTTAAAAAAATAGAACATGCCTTAGGTTTTATATCTAAAAAGTAATGACCAAACACTAGTTCATCTATTTTCTCCTCTTTCCCCTCATAGGAGTTTCATATTTGCATCTTACATTTAGGTCAGTGATCCACTTTGAGTTAGTTCTTGTGAAGTGGTAATATCTGTGTCCATTTGTTGGAAAGACTATCTTATTTTTATGGTATTTCTTTTAATGCTTTATCAAAGATCATTTGACTAAATGTATGTGGGTCTATGCATACATACTCCTTATTCTATTTCATTGATCTATTTGTCTATTCTTTTGCTTATACCACACTGCCTTGATTATTTTAGCCATATAGTATGTCATGGTGTTGACTAATGTCAGTCCTCCACCTTAATTCTTCATCTTCAATATTGTGTTGGCTCATCAGGGCTTTTGCCTCTCCATGCAAATTTGAGCATCAGTTTATTAATATATACAAAATAACTTGCTGCAATTTTCAACAGGATTGCATTGATTCTATAAATCAAATTAGATATAATGAACATCTAGCAATATCAAGACTTCCTATCCATGAACATAGACTTTCTCTCCACTTATTTAGTTCCTTAATCTCTTTCATCAGCTTTTTGTAGTTTTCTTCATATAAATCTCATATATGTTTTGTTACATTTATTCCCAAGATTTTATATTTGGTTGTGCTCATGTAAATGGCATAGTGCTTTAATCTCACATTCCTCCTGTTCATTGCTGATATATACAAAAAAGATGGGCTTGATATTTAACTTATATCCTTTGATACTGCTATAATTGCTTATTAGTTGCAAGAATCTATTTCTTGACTCAGAGTTTTGAAATGGACTATCAACGTCATCTGTGAACAAAAAGAGTTTATCTCTTCCTTCCTTATTTCATTGCTTTTTATACCTTTTTTCATCTTAATTTACTAGAACCTCCAATATAAGACTGTAAAGCAGAGGAAGGGGACATATTTTACTTGTACTCGATGAGCTATCCTTTCATTTTCCATATAGTGTTTTCAATACAGAGAAGTGTTTAATCCTGATACAGTCTTATTTATCTATTTTCTTCCTTTGTGACTTATGCTTTTGGTGCTTTTGGTGTCACATCTACAAACTATTGTCAAATCCAAGTCCATGCAATTTATCCCTTTTTCTCTAGGAATTTTTTTTTTTTTACTTTTAGCTCTTTATTTAGGCCATTGATCCATGTTTAGTTAATTTCAGTATGTAGTGTGAGGAAGGCTCATACAACATTATCTTTCACGTGAATGAATATCCAGTGGTACCAGCACCATTTGTTGAAGAGACTATTCTCTCCATTGATTGCTCCTTGCACCCTTATCATAAATTATTTGGTCATAGTTGTACGAGTCATCCAACTCTGTTCTTTTTCATATTAATTTGGTTATTCAGTGTCTTTTACATTTCCATGTGAATTTGAAGATTGGTTTTCCTATTTCTCCAAAAAAATAATAATAAGGCCCTTCAGTTGTTGATAGGATTAGAAAAAAATCTATAGATCACTTTTAGTAGTATTGCTTTCTTAATAATATTAAGTAACACCATCCATGGTCTGGAGAGGTCTTTCAATTTATTTAGGTCTTCCTGAATTTCTTTCAGCAAATTTGTAGTATCCAGTGTACATGTCTTTCACCTCCTCAGTTTAACTGGATGCTGCTGTAAGTAGAATATTTACCTAATTTCATTTTCAGAGTGTTTATAACCACTGTATGGAAACACAATTCATATTTGCATATTGATATTTTTCCCTGCAATTTTGCTAGTTTTGTTAGACATAGTATATGAATCATACACCAAAAAGAATTTTCTATATATAGGATTATGCCATATGAAATCCAAATATTTCTACATTGACCATTCCCATTTGGATGCCTTATATTTCTTCTTCTTGCCTACTTGCTCTGTCTAGGGCATATCTGAATAGCAGTGATGTAAGTAGGCATCTTAGGCAGCACAATTTTAGTCTATTTATAGAGTATGATGTTAGCTTATTTCATAAATGCTCTATCACATTCAAGAAGTACTTTTCTATTTCTAGTATTATGAGTGTTTTTATCATGAAACAGTGTTAGTTTGTCAAATGTCCTTTCTGCGTCTCTTGAGATAATATGCTTTTTTACCCTTCACTCTATTAATGTGTTATATTATGCTGATTGACTTTGTTATATTAAACTATTTATAAAATATTCTTTATCTCTTGTAAAAGTTTTGACATCAGTCTATTTTGTCTGATATAACTTAGTATGTAGCCACCTCCAGATGATTCTTAAAGAAGTTCATGACGTAATATCCCCCAAATTAGATTAATATGTTTTTGTCAATTCTGCAAAACATCTATTTCTTCCTTTCTCTGCATTTGCTGGCTGTCCCCAGCTGCCAGCCTTTTACCTCATTGTGCAATCCTGGCCCTATTTAACTCTATCCTGCACAACACTCTAAGAACTACCATCCTAAAGGACAACTAAAGCCAACTAAAATTGGCTTTGTTGTCATTTGACATTTACAAGATCAATGTAAATCTATAACTTAAAACTGGCAAGGGCAGAGCATGATGTCATAATAAGAAGCTACATAGTCCCAGCCCTTCACAGATTAAATGAAAGGACAAAAAAAGCTAAAGATTGACTCAAATAAATTTTATAGGACTTGGGAAAATACTCAATGATATGGAGGAACCAAACATATGTGATGTGATTCAAGGAAAAAAAAAAAAAAAACACTACAAACAGTGATAATTTCCTTGGCATTTTTACTCTCTTCCTGGAGTGCCATGCCAGATCCAGAGGCAGCAGTCCTGGCCCTGCCTTCAGCAGCAGGAGTAGAACTGAAACAATTTGCAACATTGTAACCACTTTATAGGCTCCCAAGTGACAAATGTAAGTCTCACCAGACTTGGAGCTCTGACTGGGAATGGCAATATAGCTCCGATATCAGGCTGGTGGGAGTCTCACAAGACGGTAGAAGTTACCATGCCAGGGAAAACCTTCAGGGCTACCATAGACTTAGAATCTTGAGGGCAAGAGATTATGGAAATAAAATACAACAGAACACCTAATACCCTGAGCAGACTTTGGGTAAGACTCTGGGAATGTAAGACATTAATATTAGACAACTATACAAAAAGAATTGGGTGAATAAAAGTATACACAAAGGCCAGATAGAAAAAATGCTTAGGAAGTACCTAAGAATACTCTAAGTTGTCTTCCCTGGCTGACCCAAAATATTAAAACGTTCCCCACTAATTAGTGAAAGTGTTCCATGGCAGCCTGCAAATACAAGTAGAGGTGACTGTTTTTAAAAATGCCCAAAACTTTCTACAAACGATCACAAGACAAACCAAAGAAAGAATAGAAAGCCAAAATGTGTCATTTAAAGGAACAAAATAAATCTCTAGAAACTCTCATTGAACAAACAGATATTGGACTAACTAAACAAGAGCTTTAAAATTGCCTAACATGTGCAAAGAGCTCAAGAAAAACATGGACAAAGATCTAAAGGAAATCAAGAAGACAATATATGAACAAACAGATAATAGCAAGAGAAGACAAATTATTTTTCTAAAAGAACAAACTAAATAAAACAAAAATTCATCAAAAAATGAATAGATAAAGAAGTTGTGGTCTATGTATACAATATAAATAATAGTGAAAGGGAATATAAGGGAAGGGAGAAGAAATGTGTGGGAAATATCAGAAAGGGAGACAGAACATAAAGACTCCTAACTCTGGGAAACGAACTAGGGGTGGTGGAAGGGGAGGAGGCGGGGGGTGGGGGTGAATGGGCGACGGGCACTGAGGGGGGCACTTGACGGAATGAGCACTGGGTGTTATTCTGTATGTTGGTAAATTGAACACCAATAAAAAATAAATTTATTATAAAAAATGGAATATTACTCAGCCATTAGAAACAACAAATACCCACCATTTGCTTCGACATGGATGGACCTGGAGGGTATTATGCTGAGTGAAATAAGTCAATCGGGAAAGGACAAACATTATATGGTCTCATTCATGTGGGGAATATAAAAATTAGTGAAAGGGAATAAAGGGAAAGGAGAGAAAATGAGTGCAAATATCAGTGAGGGTGACAAAACATGAGAGACACCTAACTCTGGGAAATGAACAAGGGGTAGTAGAAGGGGAGGTGGGCGGGGGGTGGGGGTGACTGGGTGATGGACATTGAGGGGGGCACTTGGCAGGATGAGCACTGGGTGTTATGCTATATGTTGGCAAATTGAACTCCAATTAAAAAAATATTTTAAAAAAGTAAAGGTAAGATTAGACACTAAAAAAAGTAAAATAAAAAAATACAGTAACTGAATTGAAAAATTCACTGGAGTAATTCAATGCAGACCCAAACAGGAGAAAAACTTAGTTCTCTCGAAGATAGGTCATCTAAAATATCAAGTCTAAAGACCAAAAAGGAGAAAGGATTTTAAAAAAGTGAATAGAGTGTCAGGGACTCATATGACCCCCTCATGTGGATTAATATATGCATTGTGGAGGTCACAGAAGAAGAGAAAGAGAAAAGAGCAGAAATATTGCTTCAAAAAATAATGGCACATGACAAGATATTATATGTAGACAACTCTAAGATTCTTCACATACCAAAAAAACTGTCACAATTAATAAGCAATTTATAAAAATAGCAAGAAACAAAATCAACTCGAAATATCAAATGTATTACTATATATTAATAAGGAACATTTCAAGAAAATTAGAAAACCAATTCCAGTTACAATAGAATCAAAGAATAAAAATATACTCAGGAGTAAACTTGACCAAGGAGGTAAAAGATTTTACATTGAAAGCTAAAAGACATCGCTGAAGGAAATATAAAAAGACACAAATAAATGGAAAAAGAAATCCAGGCTTCATGGATTAGAAGACTTTATTACTTCAGTACTTCAAAGAAGTCAGTACTTCCCAAGATGATTCACAGATACCATGCAAACTCTATCAATAGTGAACAATCTTCTCTTTTGGCAGAAATAAAAAAAAAAAAACTATCCTAAATTTGATATGGAATTTCAAAAACACTGAGTGCCCAAGACAGTATAAGAAAAAAAGTACAGGGTTGGAGGTCTCATATTTCCTGATGCCAAAGGATACTACAAAGCTATAATATTCAAAATAATGTGCTATGACAAAAGGACGTATGTATAGATCAACAAGGTAAAATAGAAAGTCCAGAAATATCCCCAGGTATATTTAGTCAAATAACTTTTTTGACAAAGGTGCCAGACCATTCATTAGGTAAAGACAGTCTTTTCAGCAAATGGCACTGGAAAACTGGATATTCACATGCAAAATACTGAAGTTGAACCATTACATTATACCATATACTAGGTCAACCTAAAACAGAGGAGAGACCTAAAAATATGAGCTATATGTATAAAATCCTTAGAACATACAGAGAGAACTCTTTATGTAACTGAACTTGGCAGTGGTTTCTTGGATAAGACACCAATAGCACAGGCAACAAAACAAAAAATAGTTAAATTGGATTTCAACAAAAAGAAAAGCTCTGTGTGTCAAAAGACACTATCAAAATAGTGAAAGGGCAACCCAGGGAAAGGAGAAATATTTGCAAGTCATAAATCTAAAAAGATTGATTGCCAGATTATATAAAGAACTACTCTACCCAAAAAACAAACATGATTCAAAAATGGGCAAAGACTTGAGCAAGTATTTCTCCAAAGAAGATACATAAATGGCCAATAAGCTTATGAAATGGTAAACTTCACTAATCAGGGAAATTCTAATCTAATCACAATGAGACACCACTTCCCACCCATTAGGATAGCTAAGAACAATTTTTTTAATCACATAAAGAAAACAGAAAATGACAAATGTTTGTGAAGATATGGAAAAGTTGGAACTCTTACACATTATTGGTGGAAATGTTAACCGGGACAGCCACTGTGAAAGACTGTATGGCAGTTCCTCAAAAAATGAAATATGCAATTATCCTATGACCCAGAAATTCCATTTCTCAGTATATTACCAAAAGAATTAAAAGTAGGGATTCCAACAAATATGTGTACACTACTGTTCATAGCAGCATTATTCACCTTAGACAAAAGTGGAAGTAACCCATGTGCCTAAGGACAGATAAATAGATAAATAAATGTGGTATATACATACACAATGAAATATTACTCTGCCCAAAAAGGAAAGAACTTTGGACACATACTACAACATGGATGAATCTTGAAGACATTATGCAAAGTGAAATAAGCTATCACAGAAGAACAAATATTGTATGATTCCACCTGTATAAGGTGCGTAGAGTAGTCAAATTCATACAGACAAAAGAAGAGTAGTGGTTGCCAGGGTCTGGAGGCAGAGAGGAAATGAGGAGTCACTGTTGAGTGGGTATGAGGTTTCAGTTTGGGAAGAGGAAAATGTTCTGGAGATGGATGTAGGTAACGGTTGCACAACAGTGTGGAAGTTCTTAATGCCCCTGAACTGTACCCTTCACTATGGTTAAGATGGTAAATTTTATACTATGTATATTTGATCACAATTTTTTAAAATGGGAAAAAGAAGAAAAATTATATAAGCATCTGTTATCTCACAGATTACACACCTTAAATTCCATTATTCTCCTCCCTAATAACTCCTGTCTCAATTCCAAAACTTACCCACCATCATGTCAGGTAGGACATGTGTTTTGGCCTTGTCTTATTTGTGCAATTGAATCTTCCACTACTCTAGTCTGGCCAATGCCACTGAGGGAACCCAGTCTCATGGCCGTCTTACTTACACCTCCACACATTGGAGCCCCTGTCTTCTCAACCTGCTGCATCTTCCTCCCCAGTTCCATTTCTTAAAAAATGCCACCATGAATCAAAGTCCATTTTGCCCATGAATCATTCCCCAAAATTTTCTGTTCACTCAATGCAAGGTCAGTAGGGGAAGGGTAGATATTTTGGCACCTGGGAAGCCCAGGCCAGGTTTAGGCCTTTGCTGTCCTGAGCTGAATAGTACTGGGAATATTATGTACACCACCTGATTGTCTGTCCTCGCCTTTATAAAATTGGAGATCATCACTATTCCCTCAAAGTGGCACGATATACAATGTATGAGATAACTTCTGTACAATAGCAACCCAGCACCTACAGGCAACGGGCAGCCACTAATCATAGCTTTAATTCTTTTTGATAACTTTGAGAGCAGTAGTTTTGAGTTCAGGCTCTGCATTCAGACTACCTGGGTAGCATTTAAAACTTAAAATAGGGATCCCTGGGTGGCGCAGCGGTTTGGCGCCTGCCTTTGGCCCGGGGCGCGATCCTGGAGACCCGGGATCGGGTCCCACGTCGGGCTCCCGGTGCATGGAGCCTGCTTCTCCCTCTGCCTGTGTCTCTGCCTTCCTCTCTCTCCATGACTATCATAAATAAATAAAAATTTAAAAAAATTAAAAAAAATAAAATAAAAATAAAACTTAAAATACGTAGACCCAATCCCAGACCAATCAAATCAGAACATCTCGGCTGAGCCAGGAGTTAGGGCTCTACACGAAGGAGCCATTGGAGATGATGCCTGCAGATCTAGCCATCATTTACACCCAGTCCCACCTCATTACATTATGTCTCTCTCTCTCTTTTTTATATTTAGTTATGGATAAACAATCTCCTTAAAAATCCTTTCATGTGGTAGACTCCCACTTCGTAAGTATTTGCCTGTGATCATAAAAATTGAAAATTAAAATATCAACATGTTGAAGCATTTTTACCAGAAGGCTAGGACCAGGGTAAGGAACAGTTTAGGGCTGTTACCTGAAGAAATTCTCAATAATAGGGTCAGGTAGGACCTAACAGTACTTCCATGACCTTTACAGAAAGGGCTTCCTGAAATGTGGGTCCTGGGATAAGCAAGATGGCAGAGTGGGAAGCCCTAGCACTCCTTCCCCCTAAAAACATGCCAATTCTTGGCAACATTTCATGCTCAAATTCTCCTTATAAGAAATCCAGAATCTAAATAAAAGGGTACCTCAGCCAAATGTGTAACCAGTCTCACTGAAGCCAGAGGATAGTTATGAAAATATCCTCTCATATCTCACTTGTGACATAAGCCAATAACAGAAAAGCAAATATTGCAGAATTTCACTTATATGTAGCATCTAAAATAGTCAAGTTCATAGAATCAAAAGTAGAAGTTGGTTTCCAGGGCTTGGGGGAAGGGGATAATAGGGACTTACTATTCCATGGAGAGGAAGAGTTATGAAGTTAAGTGAGATGAATAAGATGTAGAAATCTGATGCGCAACATGGTACCTACAGTCAATAGTTTATATTGTACTTTCAAAAATTTGTTAAGGGGGTAGATATCATACTAAGTGTTTTTACCAAAATAAAATAAAATTTAGAATAAAATAGAATACAATAAAATAGACTAGAAAATTAAAAATAAAATAAAAATGTATATTCTAGGTGTTTTGCTTGTCTCACCCTGCTTCAATCCCTGTGCCCACCGGGAGGGGAACCACTAATTCTACACTGAGGAGCTTTACATGAAGTCCACATTGAGAGCTACAGTTTTACTTACTTGTGGCACTGGTTTAACAGGTCTGACCATTAAGCCTCCAACGTACACAGTGTTGGGGAGCAGGGGCCGAGCAAATTCAAGGGCAAAGTCAGAGTTAACAAACCACAGCTCTGCTTTCTTTAGAAGATGAGACAAAACTGGCCTAGCACCTTCCGGGAAATGTTCCTTGATGGTCTTGTCAAATGTAGATTGGATTTGCCATTGTTTCATGAAGAAATCAAAGAACATCAGAAAATTCTTCACTCGGCTCCAGAAATCCATGCAGTCAGTTAACAAGGAATGGAATACTGGAACATAAGACACAGGGCTTGGTAGCCCAAGGTCCACACTGCCAAAGGGGGTGGGAAGAATTGACACAAATGGCTTCCCAAGCTTCTCGGCAATCAGAAAAGAACAGAAGTCAAATGCTTCAACAAATACCAGGTCAAAATTCTCATTTTTTAAGGAATCCATGATGTCACTTCTCCTTAGCAAATTACTGCATTGAATCCCCAATTGTTCCATTAACTTTACAAGGTTGTCAAATGCTTCTCTGTAAAAAAAAAAAAAAAAAAAAAAAAAGTAAAGTAAGGGCAAACATTCACTGGAGGTGTTAATTTCACAATACATAAAGGAATCTTGGGCTACAAAGAAAATATCCCAGGTAAGTGAGACCGTACCTGGCAGCAGACCACCTATTTTACCAGTGTTCAACAAATAACTGTTCTGGTCACTCTCCTCTGGGTGTTCTATTTCTTAAAATGTTCTCACTCTCTCCCATCCCCTTTCTCCAGCCAATCATATCCACCCACCATCCATGCCAATTCAAGAGCCTTCCACTGTGGGAGCCATCTCTGACTATAGCAGACCTCACAATTCGATGTCTACCTGATACATTCCGTGATGCTCTCTTTAACTTTCATCTCTATGAACATTATCTGACTTTTTATGAGTGACAGTCTTCTTTACCAGTCTACCTGTGGAAGTAACTTGGTAGCAGAGTCCACAGTATTGATAATATAGCCATGTTCTGTTCCTTAAGTTTTGTACATTCTCCATTTGACAGATGACCTCACACAAGGAACTATCTGATGGTAGTATTAGAACCCAAATTCTAAGCCGAACATGAGATTTACATCTTTCTAGCCTATGAGGTAAACAATTTAAAACAAATAAAAATAAAAGTCTGTTTGAAGCTTACTATTAACCTTTCCATTTCATGCTAAAATTTTACCAATACCTAATTAAGACACTATATATGGCACTATTCTCCTTCAATGTTTTCCTGTCAGTGCCTGCAAAGAAAATGACCCTTTTTGTACAATATATGGGCAACAGATGAGAATCTTCTTGACCAGAGGTTACGGGTGCAGGTGCTTTGGAGACCTGCTACCTGAATGAAGGACTGAGAGAATCAGTAGCTCTGCAAACTTGTAACCTGTACAAAACTATACCATGTCAGCCCACTTAAGGAAGGCTTAAACAGGTGAGAGCTCATTAGCAATATGTAGATGCCCACAAGTACTTTAGAATCGACTTTAAGTAGGAGACCTGGGTGGCTCAGTGGCTGAGCATCTGCCTTTGGCTCAGGGCATGATCCTGCGGTCCTGGAATCAAGTCTTGCATCAGGTTCCCCGCAGGGAGCCTGCTTCTGTCTCTGCCTCTCTCATGAATAAATAAATAAAATCTTAAAAAAAAAAAGAACCGACTTTAAGTGACAAATGATTAGCTGAATGATCCTATATTTTTAAACAATTTTACATAATGAATGGTTGCTACATATTGTGCATAAATTCAAGATATGAAGTACAGATTACTCAAAAGTAGAGCATTAATCATATTTGAAATTAAGCTAATAAACTGAACAAAATACTTGCCATACGTAACATGTGTATACAACCAGTCTTCAAAGTGGGGAAGAAGAGACAAGATATATATTTTAAAAATTATGAATAATAATAAAGATGATATAGACAAAGTTTAAAATGACTATTTTATTTTATTTTTTAATAATAAATTTATTTTTATTGGTGCTCAATTTGCCAACATACAGAATAACACCCAGTGCTCATCCCATCGAGTGCCCCCCTCAGTGCCCATCACCCATTCACCCCCACCCCCTGCTCTCCTCCCTTTCCACCACCCCTAGTTTGTTTCCCAGAGTTAGGGGTCTTTATGACAGAACATAAAGACTCCTAAAATGACTATTTTAGATAAGATCTCATAGACAAGAGAATTTTGTCTTCTACTTTAGGTAAGGAAAAGGCTTTATGGGAAAAAGCCAGATTTTAGGACCACCTTGATTACTGAATAAAATTTTTAAGGAAGAAAGGAAGGTGGGGTTAGTCCACTGTAATTAACCAAGCTAAAGGAATTAATATGCATCTTTCCCCCTTCTGTCAAAGATGAAGAATTTTCTATACATCCCAGGTAATGACAAAAACTCTCAGGCTAATCTCACACTGGGTATCTCTAAGTTATTTGGGTTTTTAAATGAATTAGAAACATACCAGCTCAAAGTGGTGGCTCTGATATGCCTACCAAGAATGAGAAATTATGTTGTCTACCCTGCCTTCTATGTTGCAGAGAGTATATACAAAAACACTGTAGATTAAGTGTTGCCAGGAAGATCAAGAAGGAACATTCCCCCATGTTATACAGAAATACTTTCATGCTTTTAACGGAAGAGCCAAAGTACACAGATTGACTGGCTGGGAGTGCAAAATTCATCTACTCCATCCATCCACTGTCACCTATCATTGATCTCCCCAACCATCTACACATCCATCCACTTCTCTTAAATTTGCTCCAAGTATCCATGCATCCAACCATTTATTTGTATCACTAAAATGGTAAGTTTTTCATTCAGAAAATAAAAGAAATTACCTGCCCTGCAAAACTTCTTTCATAAAGAAGTCAAAATATTTCTTTAATTCTTTTTCATGTTCCTCAGATATAAGCCAACTGATAACGTGGTATACACTTTCCTTCTCTTCTAAATAAAAAAAAAAATTAAAACACCAATAAGAAATATGTAATTATGTCATACAACCCAAATTAATATTAGCACAATGACACCATATTTTTATTCCAATAATTTTATATATATTTGAATGTTTGCTTTTAGAGGTTTTTTTTTTTTGCTTGCTTCTTCATTTCTTCAATCATAGGATCTGATAATATTCCTTGAGAACCTTATAAAAATTCAATTACTTTTATTCAATTTAAAGTTTTCAAGTAAAGGCATAGATATTCGTCATTTTACAGGTGAGAAAATAAAGCTAAATGGAGTATAAGATCATTTGTCAAGGTTGCATATATAGTAAGTGGTACACAATGTATTTATTTTTTAAGATCTTATTTATTTATTTATTTGAGAGAGAGAGAGAGAGTAAAAGAGAGAGCACAAGCAGAGGGGAAAGGGAGAATCAAGCTCCCCACTGAGCAGGGAGCCTGACATGGGGCTTGATGCCAGGATCCTGGGATCATGACCTGATCTGAAGGCAGAAGCTTAACTGACTCAGCCACCAGGTGCTCCTACACTTTGTATTTAAATGCAAATCTTATTTTGTCCCAGTTTCCCAGTCCTTAGTCTCTTAGAAAAAAAATAATTTTTATTTCTTAAAAGTGATACATGCAAAGGTTTTTGATTCAGTCAAAAATATGCCAAAGGCTAATTAAACAAAATAGTCTTCTGCAACTCTACTTCACATCCTGGCATCTCCTCCATAACTTACGTGTAATAAAGAGTCTGATGCCATTTTTGAAGTTGGACTGATGACAACTTTCAAGCTTCATCTCACCCTTAACCCTCTGTGACATATCTTGGCAGACAGAGAAGAAAGCCTCAACATGCCATCCCTTATGAGCACTGGGTGTTATGCTATATGTTGGCAAATTGAACTCCAATAAAAAAAAAATGCCATCCCTTGTGTGAGCAAGAGTTTCAAGCCAAGCAAGCCAGACCCAAGTAGGGGAATCCTCATCCATCCCACTCAGAAGCTTTCATAATTGGCATTTTGGGACAAAAGTATGGGTTTGGACTTTCAGTAGCCCTGGGTCATGTGTCTCACACAAATCTCTCTTCTATATCAGCTTGGATTGTGCTTCTGGATCCAGGATGAGCTGTGATTGACACTAGGGTAGGTAGAAGTCTGTGACCAATGGTTGTGTGTCTCCAGGACTGCCCCCATTATAGACAGTACTCTGTAATAAATTCAAAGAGTTCTCAGCTTTGACATATGTGGAATCTAACATTACTTAAAAAGAAATTATTACAGATGAATGACACAGATTGGCTTCTGTGGCTCTACATCATAGGTTCTAAACTACTTCTAACATCAGATGGATGCGGCAAAGACAAACCTTAATGGTCTTGGTCAGTATTGGGGGAACATAACAGATATGTCTAAAGAGCTCACCAAATTTATCAAAGTATCTCTGTAGTCTTAGGAGTTAACAAGATATTAGATAGGGGACAACTATGCATGCCCTGTCTTAACTACTGGGATTAAATATCCTATAGTCATAAGACCCATTGGTTAAGTAATATCATAGTAGCTATGGTTGCTCTTATGTGAAAAGTCGTAAGTTAAAATTAAGGTTTTAGCACTAACAGCACAACAAAAAGGGATTCATTGGATCTGCCAAGCATATTAAAACTGTTAACACAACCAAATATATTTAATAGAATTCCTTCAAAGATTAAATCCATTAAAATTTATCTATTAACAAGGAATGATTTTCTCCACTGCTTCCCCATTTAATAGCCTAATTTAGACTATTCTTAAACCTGAATGAATGGTGCCTCTCAGTGTACTGTTATAACTTTACTGCTAATGTCATCATATTAGGGCCACCATTTCCAATATTACTGAAATTGCTGACTATATCTACTAAGTACTAATAGATACTTTGCAAGCATCGATTTAGGAATATATTCTGTTCAATTCCTATTTCAACAAGTTCTCAGCTGCAGTGTCTCTTCACCTTCATCTTTGAAGGACACAAATCATTTTGTAGCTGGCTTCTCGTGGACTACCTCAACAGCCCCGCACACAAGCTTTGTCAGCAAGATCTTAACCACATTTAACTCTTTCCAGAAACACATGTATGATGCTACATTGAGGAAAACCTCCTTTTGCAGAGATTCATTGAGCATACTCATTTAGGACACAAACATTCACATAGGAATTTGCAAAGAGGGATGTGCTGCTGCCCTAAATAAAGCACAAGCCATGGCACCTCACTTAAAATTCCTGGGATGAGGGATCCCTGGGTGGCCCAGCGGTTTAGCGCCAGCCTTAGGCCCAGGGCGTGATCCTGGAGACCTGGGATCGAATCCCACATCGGGCTCCCGGTGCATGGAGCCTGCTTCTCCCTCTGCCTGTGTCTCTGCCTCTCTCTCTCTCTCTCTTTGTGTGACTATCACAAATAAATAAAAAATTAAAAAAAATTCCTGGGATGAATTACTTGCTCAGTTGAAGGTCCTTCCACCCCTGACACTGCAAATACCTATTATGGTTTTGTTTCCAGCATGAGACCTACTTTCAAACAGCAACTGGTGAACATTTTATATATATATGAAATACATTTATATGAAAATTCTGCTATATATACATACACATATGTATAAATGTATATGTTCATGTATATTTATATTTAACTACATAAATATATGTAAAATTCTGAAAAGAAATAATAGGTTATAAGGCAGTGGAGAAGGTATAGTTAGACGGTGGAGTACCAGTAATCTGTCTCCTGACCTAGACAATTCCACTGACAGAATTTGTCTAAAATAACTATTTGGGAATTCTGCAGTCAACTGATGCTTTTCAACTACCAGGAGAAGTCCTTAACTATAAATTGCAGATAAGGGGCACCTGGGTGGCTCAGTGGTTGAGCATCTGCCTTTAGCTCAGAGCATGATCACAGGGCCCTGGGATCGAATTCTGCACTGGGATCCCAGCAGGGATCCCTGCTTCCATCTCTGCCTATGTCTCTGCCTCTCTATGTCTCTCTATGTCTCTCATAAATAAATAAATAAAATCTTAAAATTGATATAAATAAATAAATAAATAAATAAATAAATAAATTGCAGATAATTTTAGTCATGTCAGCTCTTTTCACAGTAGCAACTATCCATGCCCCACTCCTCAACCTCCAAGCAGAAAGCTATATGTATGTGTTCATAGAACAGCTTGTACACAGGTTTCAAGAGCCTAAGTGAGAAAAAATGACCTTCTTCAAATATCAACTATCTGATCTCTGATTGCTGCTTCTGATCACAGAAGTACAGACAAAGAAGTCAGCAGCAATATTTTTGGATTATGCTTTGTCATTGCAACCACATCCCTCTCTGACTGAATGGACTTCAAGGGGGTCTTAAAAGACTGATGTTCCCTTTTCCCCTCATTTTTCTCATTTTCTTCTTTGGGAGGGAAACATGAAAAGCTAGGACATTGTAAAACAACTACATATACCAGGAAAATTAGAAAGTGTCCATATAAGCCGAGGAAAAGCCTCGGAAAAGACCTAAGAATATCAAAATTTATACCTCACAATGATCCTTAACACAAAGTCAGCCCAGAACAATTTTTTAATGAAAAAAAGTAATAACAAAAATCTATGAATCCTAGAGAAAGGAGGAGAGTCTCATCTCGAGATATAGCAGTGTCAGATTCAAATGGACAGTTTTCAAAAAAAAATTACAAGAAAACTAAGGCTTATTCAGAGGAAAAAGTAAAACAACAGAAACTGTCTCTGAGAAAGACCTGATGGCAGATATACTAGACAATGATTTTAAAGTAACTTCCTTAAAGATTCTCAGAGAGGGGATCCCTGGGTGGCTCAGCAGTTTAGTACCTGCCTTTGGCCCAGGGCATGATTCTGGAGTCCAAGGATTGAGGCCCCCGTCAGGCTCCTGGCATGGAGCCTGATTCTCCCTCCGCCTGTGTCTCTACCTCTGTGTGTCTCTCATGAATAAATAAATAAAAATCTCCTAACTCTGGGAAACGAACTAGGGGTGGTGGAAGGGGAGGTGGGTGGGGGTGGGGGTGACTGGGTGATGGGCACTGAAGTGGGCACTTGACGGGATGAGCACTGGGTGTTATTCTATATGTTGGTAAATTGAACACCAATAAAAAATAAATTTATAAAAAAATAAATAAATAAAAATCTTTAAAAAAAGATTCTCAAAGAATTAAAGGAAGATGTGGAGAAGGTCAAAGAAAAAGTGTATGTAAAATAGGAATGTCAATAAAGGCATAGAAAATCTAAAAAGAAACCAGAAAACATTCTACAACTGAAAAATAAAATAAATGAAATGAAAATTTCACTAGAGGGATTCAAAGGCAGATTTGAGCAAGCAGAAGAAATAATTAGTGAACCTGAAGATAAAACAATGGAAATTATCAAGTGTGAAGAACAGAAAGTTAAAAGATTTCAGAAAAGAACACAGCCTAAAGGGTCAACATATGCACTGTGGATGCTCACAAGGAAAAGAGAGAAAGAAAGGGATAGAGAGAACATTTTAAGTAATAAGAGCTGAAAATATCCCAAATGGACGAAAAATATTAGAATAAACATCTAAGAAGCTCAACAAACTCCAAGGAAAATGAACTCAGGTACCCACCCACATCAGGACACATTATAATCAAAATTGAGAAAGATAAAGAGAGAATATTAAAGCAGCAAGATAAAAGTGACTCAACACACATAAGTGATTGTCAATGAGATGATCAATAGATTTGTAATCAGAAATTTCGGAGGCCAAAAAACAAAAATTGGAGGCCAGAAGGAAGTGGCCCAATATATTCAAAATGCTAAAAGAAGGGGTACCTTGGTGGCTTAGTGAATTAAGCATTCAACTCTTGGTTTTAGCTCAGGTCACAATCTCAGGGTAGTGGGATAGGCCCTGTGTTGGGCTCCACGCTCCATGGGAAGTCTGTTTGAGATTCTTTACCTCTTCCTATCCCCCTACCCCTTCCCCTACTCACACTCTCTCTGTCTCTCTCTTTCTCTCAAATAAATAAATAAATAAATAAATAAATAAATAAATAAAATATTTTTTTTAATGGTAAAAGAAAAGAACAATCAACAAAAAATCTTATATCCAGCAGAACTACCCATCAAAAGTCAAGGAGAATTAAGGCAATCACAGATAAACAAAACTAAGGGAGTTTGTTACCACTAGAACTGCCCTGAGAGAAAACTCAGGGGTGTTCTCCATGGGGAAAATAAAAGGACATCAGATAGAACTCAAAGGTGTATAAAGAAATAAAGACTTAAAAAAAGTAAATGAACAGGCAATAATAAAAGCTACTGCTATTGTAACAATGGTTTATAACTGCATTTTTGTTTTCTACATGATTTAAGAGACCAGCACATTATTTTTTAAAATATTTTATGTATTTATTCATGAGAGGCACAGAGACAGAGAGAGAGGCAGAGGGAGAAGCAGACTCCATGCAGGGAGCCCCACGTGGGACTTGATCCTGGATTTCCAGGATCACACCCTGGGCTGAAGGCAGCGCTAAACCACTGAGTCACCCAGGGTGCCCGAGACCAGCACATTAAAATAACCTAATAAACTAATAAAAACTAATGTATAATTAGTTTGTAATTATAATTATATACTAATGTATAATTAGCAATGTATAAAAATGTAATTTTGTGACATCAATTAACCAAAAAGGTTGGGGATGAAGCCATATAGGAGCAGCATGTTTGAATGTTAATAAGCTGGTATAAGTTAAAATCTGAGTGTCACAGATTTAGAAGGTTAAATGAAATCCCCATTGTAACCACACACACAAAATAGCTGTAGAATATACACAACGTAGAATTAGAAAAGAATTTAATGTTTTATAAGGAATTAACCAAATACGAAAGAAACAGTGATACAGAAAGTGAGGGGGGGGAGAGCTAAAAGGCATATAAGAAAACAAATAGCAAAAGGACAGAAGTAAGTCTCTCTTTATCAGTAATTACATTAAATGTACATGGATTAAATTCTCCAAACAAAAGACAGAGAATGGCAGGGGGATCCCTGGGTGGCACAGCGGTTTGGCGCCTGCCTTTGGCCCAGGGCACGATCCTGGAGACCCAGGATCGAATCCCACATCGGGCTCCCGGTGCATGGAGCCTGCTTCTCCCTCTTCCTGTGTCTCTGCCTCTCTCTCTCTCTCTCTCTCTGTGTGACTATCATAAATAAAAAAAAAAAAAAAAGAGAATGGCAAAATGGTAAGAACACACAATCCAACTGTAATATCTTTGTATGGTGACAGTTTGTAGCTACACTTGTGGTGCATACATAGTTGTCAAATCACTATGTTGTACACCTGAAACTAATGTAACATTGTGTGTCACTATGCTTCAAAAAATAATAATAATTAAAAATTAAAAATAAAATAGGATTAGCAATGGGGGAAAGAAGGTGTGGAGTATATGGGAACTTCCTGTAGTATCTTTACAACTTTTCTGTAAACCTAAAATTATTCCAAAATGAAATGTATTAAACAAATAAAAACAAAAATTAGGGGGATCCCTGGGTGGCGCAGTGGTTTGGCGCCTGCCTTTGGCCCAGGGCGTGATCCTGGAGACCCAGGATCGAATCCCACATCGGGCTCCCGGTGCATGGAGCCTGCTTCTCCCTCTGCCTATGTCTCTGCCTCTCTCTCTCTCTCTTTCTGTGTGACTATCATAAATAAATTTAAAAAAATTAAAAACAAAAATTAAAAGGCTGCAAATAAAAATATAATCCAAGTATATTCTGTCTGTAAGAGACTCACTTTAGATCCAATGATACAGATAAACTAAAAGGGAAATGATGGAAAAAGATATTCCATGTAAGTAATAACCAAAAGAAAGCAGAAGCAGATGAGCCTATGACAACATAACAGATTTTAAATCAAAAAAGATTAAAAGAGACACAGAACAACATTATATATTAATGAAAGTTCATACAGCAAGAAGATATAACAATTACAAACATATATGCACGTAATAAGATATGATCAAAATGTCTAAAGCAAAAACTGACAGAACTGAAGGAGAAATAGATCTATATTAATCATTGAAATGTCATACTCTAACCAATGGATAAAATAACCAGAAAGATGATCAGCAAAGAAATAGGAGATTTAAACACACTGATACACTAGATGTAAGAGACATATACAGAACATTCTACCCAACAACAACAGCATACATGGGTATGCTTCTCAAGGATACATGGGACATTTTCTAGCAGAGACCATTTGTTAAGCCACAAGTAAGTCTCAACATATTTTAAAAGCCAAGTATCATACAACATACTTCTTCTGACCACAACAGGTTGAAGTTAGAAATCAACAGAAAGAAAATCAAAAAATTCACAAATTATGGAAATTAACACTTTTTATAGAAGCAATGTATCAAAAATAAATCACAAATGAAATCATAAAATCCTTAGAGACAAATGAAAATGAAAATACAGGGCAGCCTGGGTGGCTCAGCAGTTTAGTGCCTGCCTTCCGCCCAGGGCCTGATCCTGGAGACCCGGGATCGAGTCCCACATCCGGCTCCCTGCATGAGCCTGCTTCTCCCTCTGCCTGTGTCTCTGCCTTTCTCTCTCTCTCTCTCTCTCTCTCTCTCTTTGTGTGTGTGTCTCTCATGAATAAATAAGTAAAATCTTAAAAAAAAAGAAAGAAAATGAAAATACAAAATACTAAAACTTATGGAATACACCAAAGCAGCATTTAGAAGGAAATTTAAAGCTATAGATGCCTATATTAAAAAAGAAGTTTCTCAAAAAAATATCTCAAATCAATAACCTATCCTGGCTCCTTAAGACACCAGAGAAGGTGTACTAAACTTAAAGTGAACATGTTAGAATTAATAAAGATAAGGGAGAAATTAATAAAATTAGAAATAGGGAAACAATAGGAAATCAATGAAGCCAAACCGAGTACTTTGAAAAGATCAAGAAAATGCACAAACAAGACAGAAAGACTCAAATTACAAAAACCAAAAATGGAAGAAGGAACACCCCTAATGACCACACAGAAATTCAAAGGACTACAAAAGAATTCATGAACTCTAGATGCTACAAATTAGAAAATAGATGATACAGACAAATTCTTAGAAAGACATAAACTACCAAAGTTAAGGAGAAATAGACATTCTGAATAGACTTATAAAGAGTAAAGGTTGCCCCATTTAGGTAAAACTCAGAGTTTATTGATCAATAATAATGTATGGAGGCTTCCCTAAAATGAAGTGACACTCGAGTTACAGAGGTAAAATATGTAGATATGGCATTGTGGAAGCCAGGCCTATACCACCTAATAAGATATCCAGCACTTAACAAAACACACACACACACGCACACTTTTCCCATCTTTTTAGTACAAGTAATTCAAAAAGATTTTGTGCTAAGCAATGCTATACAAAAACAAACAAACAAAAACATTGTCTATCTTTTCCTGGGATAGAGAAATTTAACAATTACAAAAAAAAAAACATACTTGGGATTAAATAATCTCCTCCATAAAGAAGCATGGTGACATTATGTCCATGATCTTGAAGAATCTGAGATACCCGGTCCAGCAGTAAATAATGGCTTCCACCTAGGGACAATAAAATATTTCATTTTTGTAAAGGTGAGAATGGAAAATCTGAAACTGATACTGGGGATAGGGAAATCCAGGATAAGTGAGCAGAGCATTGACAGTTAGTAGAAGAAAATGAGTTTCTTTAGGATAAGCCCCAGACCAGAGACCCACATTCTTTCTGGCCAAATCTTGACATGTAGCAATCTTACATGAAAAATTCCCTTTTGCAACTTAAGGTCTCTGTGCCAATGAGATGAGCTTCTCTATGCTTAGGCTTGAAGAAGTTCATGATCTTAGGTACATGCTGCAATTTAGGCAGGCTTAATGAAGATACTATGTCCTAAAGAAGTAGCTGTTTTGTAGAAATTTTGGCACAGTGCTATGTATGTGAGAATTAAGGGTTTCTAAAGGAGAAGCAATTAGAGCTATTTCTGGAATTCTTCTCTCTGGAATTTATATTAACAAGGGAGCAAGAAACATGGGAACATGAATATCAGTCCAAGAAAGAGCCACAGAAGCAGAAGGGGGTTAGAGCCAATGCTCAGAGCCCAAATCCTTTGGATTCAAATGTATTTGGCAAGACGTTCCTCAGTTGGGGCCTGAAAATTGCTGAACATCAAATTACATAATTCAGAATAACTGTGGACCCTTGAGGTGTAACTACAGGGTCCTGTATGCATGAGAAACTGGGACATCACTCACCCTACAAAAATCCTGGGATCCTAAGGAAACAAGCTTGATCATCTGGGGAGATACAGGTTCTATCACAAAAATATCTAAAACTATGTGATATCAAAGAGCATTTTTCTTGAATCTATGGGTCAAGGAATAGAATTTGCCCATATGGGAAAGTGGGGATTATTTGGAAGATAAAGATCTCATGATGATTGGGTCAGCAGAGAGGGATGCAGGACTATAGAAATGGGATGTATCTGTGGAAATTACCCTAGTTTTTAAAATCTATAATTCTATTGCCTGAGATAACACAGATTATGGAAAACACAAAACCATACTCCCTCCAACTGCCTACTCTGGCTCACATTTAACCCAAGGAAGAAACGGATACAGGGCACAAGCCCTCTCACAGAGGCCACCATGCCTAAGGGTCTGGGTGACCCAGTGCGTTCTGGGACAGAGGTGGGACCTCCAGCGCCTCTCACCCGCACCTGCTCCCTCTCAGCGTCTGGACGACATGCACTTTCAAGAAGTGAGAAAGCTCTTTTTTTTCTGTTGCTTCTAACTATTATTAAGAAGAGATTTAAAATAGAAATCAAAGTTTTTTAATTGCTGATTTTTAGGAATCTCCACTGTAAAGAGTAGAGTTTGGGAAAGAGGACTGGCTAGAGATAAGAAACAGTAAGTTGGGGTGTGTCCATGAGGGAGGTCTCCTGTGCTCTTGCAAAAGGCCCCTTATTCCCCTGACCCTCAGGGTCACTGTCAGGAAATAAAAAGGAGATGCTCAATTAGACTCTGTGCTTTTTCCTCAGATTTTTGGGGATCTAAACGTGACCTGGGGAGACCCCTATCCTTTCGTGACGATGCCACATTTTCCTGGGGAAGCTCCATCCTATGATGCCTCCTTATCCTGACAAATGTTCCTATTCCCCTTCTGTTCCTTTGGGGCCAAAGTAAAGGAAATAAGCCTGACTTCCTGCAGAATTGGCTGCTTCACTATCCTTCAAAAACTTCGAGTAGCAAGGGCGAAAGAGAGAGGGGGTCCCAAGGACTTGACTGTCCTGAGGTCCCCTCCTGTGCCCATCAGTTCTGCAGGTGTCCTGTGAATGACACATTCCCAGTCTAGGCTGCTGCCCACAAGAGCCCCCATCCTTGGCCTCCAAGAGCCTAAACTGACCTCGCCTTCCACTTCCTACAGCATCTACTGCACACCTCCAGACATCTGGGGTATGCCTCTGGACGTCCAGCCTCACCCTGGAGTAGATGGCTCGAGGTCTCCAGGTCAGCCCTGGATCTAAATTCTGGCCCCAGCTATGCACCATGGGAAGCACCTACAAGGCAGATTTTTTTTTAAGTTTTTATTTATTTATTCATGAGACACACACACACAGAGAGAGAGAGAGAGAGAGAGGCAGAGACACAGGCAGAGGGAGAAGCAGGCTCCATGCAGGGAGCCTGATGTGCCAGGATCATGCTCTGGGCCAAAGGGGCAGGACTAAACCGCTGAGCCACCCAGGGATTCCTTACAAGGCAGATTAAAAGAGAAAAAAGGAAACCACTGTTTTCTCAAGAATGGACTTCACCAGCCCAGCAGTGGGGACCTCTCTCTCTGCAACACAGGCCTGCCCACCTCTCCCTCCACGGGCCTGGGACACAATCCAATCTGAAAACCCACAGGGTTTCCTGACCCCAGGGTGTGTGCCTGAGCCCCTGCACGGGTGCCCGGGATGCAGCTGTCTCTGATTTTCCCACCAAGCACTCACCCAGTGAGGATACAGTCAGGATTTTGGCGGCCTCTGAGAGCAGGAACCCAGACAGGAGGAGGCAGGCTAGCAGCAGCGCCCACTGTCTGGCCATGTTCGCTCCTGGACCAGCTGTGGAGCCCAGTCCTGTGCCCTGTGCCCTGAGCCTGTGCCCTGGGGACACACCCTGTGCTGGCAGCCAAGGAAATGCACTGAGGGGACAGATTGGGAGGAGGTGAGAGGTGGATCCCGCTGTCTGCTCTTCCGTTTGTCTCTGCCTGCCCTTTGCTCCTCCTCCCCGGGTGCTTGCTCCACAGGCTCTTCTGTTCTCACCCTCCCTAACCTCAGGCAGTGGGAAGGAGGGGTCAGTGAGCTCTCCTTAACCCCTCTCTGTCCCTGGAATCGCTCTCCACAGAGAAGATACTCTGAACCAGGAATGCAGAGACCTTAGGAAGTTGCTTTCCAAGATAGTTCCACCTCCAGGTCACTCAAACCGATTTCCATTTTAGAGATCCTTTTCCAAATTTTCCCACCTCCTTTTTATGGTATTTTGATAGGGATTGCATTGAACGTGTTAATTGCCCTGGGTAACATTGACATTTTCACAATATTAATTCTGCCAATTCAGGAGCATGGAATATTTTTCCATCTCTTTGTGTCTTCCTCCATTTCTTTCAGAAGTGTTCTGTAGTTTTTAGGGTATAGATCCTTTACCTCTTTGGTTAGGTTTATCCCTAGGTATCTTATGCTTTTGGGTGCAATTGTAAATGGGATTGACTCCTTAATTTCTCTTTCTTCAGTCTCATTGTTAGTGTATAGAAATGCCACTGATTTCTGGGCATTGATTTTGTATCCTGCCACGCTACTAAATTGCTGTATGAGTTCTAGCAATCTTGGGGTGGAGGCTTTTGGGTTTTCTATGTGGAGTATCATGTCATCAGCGAAGAGGGAGAGTTTGACTTCTTCTTTGCCAGTTTGAATGCCTTTAATGTCTTTTTGTTGTCTGATTGCTGCGGCTAGGGCTTCTAGTACTATGTTGAATAGCAGTGGTGAGAGTGGACATCCCAGTCTTGTTCCCGATCTTAGGGGAAAGGCTCCCAGTGCTTCCCCATTGAGAATGATATTTGCTGTGGGCTTTTCGTAGATGGCTTTTAAGATGTTGAGGAATGTTCCCTCTATCCCTACACTCTGAAGAGTTTTGATCAGGAATGGATGCTGTATTTTGTCAAATGCTTTCTCTGCATCTAATGAGAGGATCATATGGTTCCACCTCCTTTTTATTTTCTTTTTTTTTTTTTTTTTTTTTTTTTAGTTATTTATGATAGTCACACACAGAGAGAGAGAGAGAGGCAGAGACACAGGCAGAGGGAGAAGCAGGCTCCATGCACCGGGAGCCTGACGTGGGATTCGATCCTGGGTCTCCAGGATCGAGCCCTGGGCCAAAGGCAGGCGCCAAACCACTGCGCCACCCAGGGATCCCCTCCACCTCCTTTTTAAAAAAGACTTTATTCATTCATGAGAGACACAGAGAGAGAAGTAGAGACACAGAGGGAGACGACACTTCCCTGTGGGGAATGTGATGTGAGACTCAATCCCAGTATCCAAGATCACATCATGAGCCAGAGGCAGACACCCAACCACTGAGCCTCCCAGGAGTCCCTAAATTTTCTCACCTTCTAACTGCTCCTTTGACCTCATACTGCCATCCCCATACCCCATATCCCAGGTACCTGCTTAAATCTCTACTAGCTCTCCCATCTCAAGATCCCAGAAGCTGATTCCCAATGGGAAATGCCTACACTTATTGCTCAGAGTTTCTTCCAAAATTAACTTGCTGATAACAAATGCTGGTGTCCCCTAAGTGTTAAACCCCTCTGGAGGGCCAGATCTTGACCTGATGCTCTGAACCTCTAAAGGTCAGTCTATAGATCTGAACAGGCATGAAAATAGGATTGGGCAGTGGGCACCAGGAAGTTCTAGTCTTATAAATGTTTGAAATTATTCATTAGAAAGATTTTTAAACTCTATCAACATTATTCCATTATTTTTCTTCAAGTTCTCTCCATGTTTGTGCTGTATAGTCTTTGAGGCCATGTGATTACATGCAGACACATTCACAATTATCACCTGTTCAGATATTGTCTTCCCAGTGAAAATTTAATGTGCACTAGGAAGTCACCTTTTAATGTGAATGCAATCACATTACTTTGTCTACAAACCTGAGTCCAATCCCTCCAATTGTCCGAATAATATCCTCTGTTGGGATATGAATTTGCTGGTATAGGAGCCAAACCAGAATCACACAGCGCCTTTAGTTATCGCATCTATTTATCCCCTTTCGTAAGGATTGGTTTCTCAGCCCTTCTTTGTCTTTCATGTCACTGACATTTTAAAGATTACAAGTTGCTTATTTTGTATGACAGATGCCCAGTTGGGTTTCCCTGATGTTGCTCATTATACTTCAGGTTACTAGGAAGTTTGGCAAGAAAACTACAAAGATAGTGTTGATTCCATCTCAGCAAATCACAATGGGAAGCACATGATGTCAGAATGTTCTGTTCTAGATTTGATAACTCTGTTGTTTAAGGTGGTGTTCATAAAGATTCTCAATAATAAAGCTCCTTTTTTTTTTTTTATCCTATAATTAGGAAATAAGACAGGGGGAGACATTTCGAAACTGAAATTCTGTTCCTCATCAAATTTCCCTCATTTTTATCATCGTTCATATTTCTTACCTGATTCAAATATTACTGTCATAGTGGCAAATTAATGATTTTTTAAGTCAATCCTGGACCTGAGGCCCCACAGCCTCACTCACACGGAGGTCCAAGTTCTGTATCTGAGGTCTCCATGACTACATTTTTAAGAGTGAGAATCTTGAGAAGGGAATCATGGGAAGTGAAAACCACAGCATGAGCTGTGGCCCAAAGGCAGACTCCAGGCCTGAGCATCAAAGGAGGAGCACTTCAGAGGAGGGACTCAGGACAGAGACCACAGGTGGAATCCTTGGGGGCCACACATGCCAAGCTGCAGGACAGAGACTAAGGCTTCCTGAGCTTGGAGGTGAGGTGAAAAGGAGATGTAAGAGCAAAGGCCAAATGGAAGAGCTGGCTGATATCTCATGTCATATCATGAAAAGTGAAAAAAAAAAAAAAGCAGAAAGGAGAGAGACTGAAAAGTTTCTGAGACAGTGAGTATATGAACCAGACTATGGCCATCTTGAGAAATTCCATCACTATAACTACTCTGTGGCTTAAAACCTTCTTAAGTACAGCCCCTTTCCTCCATTTTTTTTCTTTTAACTCACCCTTAAGTACACCCTCCAGGCAAAGCTTCCTTGATCAGTTCAGGATATGACTCCTCCTAGACAGCCCCCCAGTATATACTCCCCAGCCTTTAAAGCAGGTCTAACTGGAGATGGTATTGTGGAGACCTACTAATCTTGTGGCAGCCCAAGACAGTCTTATGTTTATGTAATAAATATTCATAATAAATCATTTCTCATTAAGCTGGACCTGTTTGCCTTTTTCTTCAGTCTCATGGCTTCTTTGGCCTTTGAAGGTAGTTGTACATATATTTCCCTTTCAGGGAACAACAGAATGAACTAAGCAGGGGTTATGTCTAGGAATAGGGAGTGGGGAGGAAGGTGGGGCTATCTTGCTGAAGGTTTGGGTCTGCAAGAGGAGTCCATTGATAAGGGGTAAGAACCCTGAGATCGAATTCATAGACACAGAAAATAGCACAGGGATTTGCCAAGAGTCAGAAGTGGGGGTGTGGGGTGGTAATCAGTGCAGTTTTAGTTTGGAAAGATGAAAAGTTCCAGAGATGGATATTAGTAATGTTTACACCACAATATGAATGTACTTAGTGCTGCTAAACTCTATACTTAGTGGCTACAATAGTCAATTTCATGTAATGTATATTTTTTTAAAAAAGACCCCCAAGAGTGCTTAACAAAAATTTCTAAACAGAGACAGAAAATAGTGAAGAGCAATTTGAGTGCCACCCTCAAGTACCAATACGGAGAAGAAAACGGGTGTCCTGAGCTGGGGAAAGCCATATACAACCAGTGGCTCCCCAAACACCTGTCAAGGCTGAACCTCCATCAGGCCTTCTTCTGCTTCCTGGCCCCACACACCCACCTGGCCACCATGCCCAGCAGCTTCCCACAGAGCCACAGGGTGCCCAGGGTGACCACCAGCAGGAACAAGATGACGTCCAGCAGGTATTGCTCATGCCATGGCTGCTGCAAGGCATAGGGCTTGAGGTGTGCTGCACCCCCTGTCTGGAGGATGTGGTCGATCCAGCCCACCAGCCTCTGGGCAGGGGTCAGGGGGTGAGAGCGCCTGATGATGCTGGCAGCCACGGCTGCTGACTTGTACCTGTTGGCAGAGACAGGGGTGGGGCATTACTCATGTGACCTCAGAAGTCTTAGAGACCTGCATCTCACACACACTTTCATCCAAATGCACAAAAGACTCAGTTTGAAGGAAAAGTTCTTGGCCTGGCCTTGCCACAGTCTAGGTGGGTCCCACTGAAAAGTTCTAACTGGTCCCTCCATGCAAAGATCCAAGCCTAGTGCTAAAGTGCTAAACTATAAAAAGGTGACCAAAATGTAAGGACATGTCTCTACCCAAGGATATTTATGGTACAATGAAAGAAAAAGTATATAGGAATATATGCTATGCAATATACACGGATTTAGGGTAAATGTCCTGGAGACCCTAATAGGACATCCAGTCCATCATGGTTATCACATCATTGTGCTGGATGGGAATTTACTTAAGAGAACATGAGCTTTTTTACTGACTCACTTAACAGAAATTCATCCGTTTACTTTGTGGCAGGCCCTGTCCTAGGCCCTGGGAACACAGGGGAAATAAGAGACACACCTGGCCATCCAGGGAGCTTACACTCTACTTCTAGTATAAGGGACACACAATAAATTAAAACAAAGAAATGGGGTGGTTACTGATCATGAGAAGTGTTAAGACAGAAAAATTATGATTTAAGGAGCTGGAGAATAAGGTATTTAGGACTGTCACACAAAGACCTCCTGCCTCTCTGAGGAGAGGACATTGGAGATGACACTGTCATGAAGGAGCCATCCCTGTGAAGGGAAGGGAAGGATATCCCAGGGAGTAGCACTGACAAAAGGCTTAAGGCAGGAAGCAGTGTGGCATTTTAGGGGACAGAGAGGCAACTCCTGACTCAACTGGAATTCTACTATAAGCACTCCAAAATATAAGACCTCTCAGAGACCCTGTATAAGTATATTGAGGTCTTCACCCGTAAGACAGCAATTGTTTTCAACATCTAACCTAAATTGCCTAGTCTTGTTCTCAGAGGAAACACGTCAGTTGTAAGCATCATGCACATATTATTCTGTGTCTTGGAAGTTTCAGCTTTTATTGCAAAAAAGTGGCACACAGTGCCCCTTGTGTTTTATGTCTTCATTCAGCCTACGTTACCACAAGCCCAAAGAGCTCCTTACCTCTTGTCTTCTATAACTTGCTTCATCTTCAGAGCCAATGTCTCTGCCTTGATCTGCTGTAGCTGGATAGAGACACCAAACTTTTTGGCCTCTACTTGGACAAGGTTTTCAGGCTGGTCTCCAAATAGGGGAATCCCCACCATGGGCACACCATGTTGGATGGCCTCCATTATGCTATTCATCCCACCATGGGTGACAAAAAGACGGATGTGTGGGTGAGCTGTTTCAATTAAGAAACAGAGCAGAATATTTCAGATTGAAAATTTTCAGAATGAAAAGTTTCAGAAAACCAGGGAAAGGGGGAAGGGCAGAAGAAAATACCAAGGGAATTTCAAAGTCTGTTGGAGCCATTATAAAAAATGTTTTGCTTGGGAAATATCCAAGATGCATGTTACTAACATACAGGATTCCAAGTGCTGCCTTCTTGTGGAAATTCCTTGCTGTAGCCAGAACCTAGCTAAGACTCAGAACCCAGGGAATTCTCTAGACAATAATGCCAAGCAAGGAGTATATATGTCTCTCCATCCATCAATCTTTCTGTCATCCTAGTCACTCCCTTTGTTTCATCCAGCTGTTTTCTCATTGTGTCTCTCTCTGTCTCTTTCTCTTTGTTTTGAGCACTCTTTTCTCACCTGCCAACTTATTTCCCTCTTCTTTGAACTCCTGACACATTCATTGGCCCATAACTCATGTGGCAATCCTTAAACTTATACTGTATGCGTTGTCTCCTCAAATACATGATTAGCCCCTTGAAAGGAGAGACTAGACTCTACACTCGAGTATTTCCACTTCCAGCATTTCCATCCCACCCTATTTAGAGCTAAGATATTTGTTGAAAATGAAAAGTTTGTCTCAGCCTGTATCACTCAACTCCGAGGTGCACCAGAATCTTGTCTCTCTTTGAAAGGAGCACCATGTGCCCCACTCCAGACTTAAAAGAGTTAAATTTGTAGAAGTGGAGACAGGAATCTGTTCCTTCAATTCCTCAGGTTATTTTAAGTCATTATCTTGATTATAAGTCTTTGATTCAATCAGAGGCTATGGCAGCAAGGGATCTGTAACAAGCAGCACTGAGCACAAAGAAAACCTATTGGGGGTGGGGGAGGTGAGGGAACTCTCTGGGACCAGGGACAAAAATGGACCAAATAACTATGAGGTTGTTCATCTTGGCACTCAGTTATTTTTGCACATCCTAAAGACACTATTGGCACCAATGTTGTGAAGGTATGAGTTACTCACACCTTAATAGCTAAGAAAGATGTGTTTGTGGGAGCAGTGGGTATATGTGTGTGTGTATATATACACACATACATACATACATATACACACACGTATAAGTGCATGTGAGAGTGAACAGTTACTCATGAAGCCACTAAATACAGTGGCAACATCCTTCTGATATGTATTCTCTAGAATCCATAGTTTGTTTTGGATTGTGTTTGGATGACCCTCTTCAAGATCAAATACAGTAAGTCAAGGTGATTTTGATGTCTGCTGATATCTGGCTTGGGATAAAAAACACAAAAGGGAGATGGCTGTTTGGGCACCTGATCTCATTAGACATAGGATCTGTAAGATCTGCCCTAAGAACTCCAGCTGGCTGTTCTGTTCCTGCCTTCCCAACACTTACCCTGCTATCAGAGCTCCTTCTAGTGCAAATGGGATTGCCCTACTAGAGGTCAGAGCCTGAGGAGTCCTAAAAATATGTAAAGAGAAGGGTCAGACCTGAGCAGTCCTTACCCAGGAGGTCATTCTGAGGAAGCCAGTTCACAATTTTCACATTTGCTGCCAATTTGATCTCTTTGGGCCAATAAGAAGGATTACACTTCCATATAACCCCTTGTGAGAGATTAGCAAAGGCACCATTCATCTCTCTGAGAAGTTCCTGAGTTTGAACGGTGCTCACCATGGAGCCCAGAGCCACAAGAACAAAACCAGAGTCTCCAAATTTGGCGATGAAATTCTCAAATTCCTGGAGAGAGGTAAGAAAGGAAAAAGAGGTGAACAAAGTTGTTCAGCCATGAAATGAAACCAGCTATTTACTGAACATACCCTCCCATCATTCCTAGGGCTCAGCCCATGGGACAGCTCAGTACTTTCTGCATGGTGCTTATGCCCATTGTGTTGGTGGGAATATCTTTCTTCTTTAAAATCCTGATGCTAGTGTCAGGGCCATCCTAGACCATCTGCTCATCATAAGTCAATGGAGACATGGTTGCTTGGGAATTTCCCAAGGCCACCAGAAAATGGTAGTGTAAGGAAGAATACTGGTCGGGTGTTAGAGTCTGACAGAGGGAGGAGCTATGTTTGAGGCAACATTGGAGAAGCCAGGAGCAGTCTTCTAGCATAAGAAGTGGAACAGTGGAGAAAGGCTCCTGACCACTCACATTCAATGCATCGCGTAGAGTGCTTTGCTCTATGTTGTGATATTCTTATTAACTGATTTTTGTAATTCATCTTCTATGTTAGTGGCTCACCCACATGACTACAAATTATATCCACATAAGAAGGCTTTTAAAAAGTGGTAGTGCCCAGTGGTAACTGTAAATCTGAGCAGCTTATTCTTTAAAATCCTCAGACAATACACTTAAGTACTTAAGGTTGCGATTTAATGTTTTAATCTTGGCTTTAACACAGTTTTGGTCAATTCTTGCTTCAAGTATTTCTTCGGACCCTGACTCTGGACTTGTGGAGCCCCCCTTCATCAGCTTCTAGCCCCTCTTCCCTGGATTGATTACATCCAGCATAATACTGCCTGATTTACCATCTCAAAGGACCGCTTTGACAACAGCTTTGTTGTTCTTTTTAATTACAAAAGCCACATGAGACCACTATATAAAAACTGGAAAATACAGAGAAAAATTTTTAAAAGGCTCTCTTATCTAACAGCCATTACAACCCTTACTCCCATTATGCTCCCGCTTAATAATCCCCTTCCCCTGCCCTACAACCAAGGCCTAACCCACCTTCCTATCAAATAAAGTCTCCTGCAACCCGGTCTGGCTATATTTATGCAATTGAATCTTCTGGTTCAGTCCAGCTAGAGTCACCAAGAGAACACACAGTAGTGCCTGTCTTATTTTAACTTTGACACTTAGAGCTACTTATTCTCTTCAATCGGAAGTCCTTCCACCCCTAACTCCATACATAAAAATCCTGCCATCAACTCAAAGCCCATCTAGCCCATGGATCATTCCCCAACTCTCTCTACTCACTCAGGTCAAGGTCAGTAGATAAAGGGTAGACACTTGGGTGCCTGGAAGACCCAGACCAAATCAAGGCTCTTTTCAGCTCTAAAATGAATGGGAGCGGGAAAATCACTTATGCCACCTGAGTCCCTGTCTCCTCATTTACAAAAATGGAGGTGGCATCATACTTCCCTCTAGGTGGCAAGATATTATATAAGATAAATTCCATAAAATGCCAAACCAGTGCTGATAAGCAACAGGAAGCCAACTCATTTTACTCCCCGCCAGTTAAAAACTTCTACTGCAGTAGTTCTGAGTTTATGCATTCAAACCAATGCAGCAGCTTTCACAATGTACAATTCCCAGGACTGACCCCAGATCAATCAAATCAGAAGGCCTAGGTGGAATTAGGAATTAGGCCTCTATAAACTGGGGATGCAGGTGAGGATGCCCACATTTCTTGCTGTGGGCACACAATCCCACTGGTTACATAACTGTTGTGAGTTTCACTGTGAGTAACTCATCTCTTTACCAATTCTCACATGTAATGAATGCTTGCTACACAGTTACTATATATATGTTCATACAAAATGCACATGAAAATATCAACTTATTAAAAGGCTTATCCCAGGGCACCTGGCTGGCTCAGTGGAAAGAGCATGCAACTCTCAACTCTGGGGTCATGAGTTCAAGATCCATGCTGGTTTTAGAGATTACTAAAAATAAAATACAATGAAATGTTTATCCTACCAGGGCTAGGAGTAGAGAAGACCCTACATGTACTATGTAAGGAATTCCTCAGGATTGTGCAATTCCTAACACTATAATTGCATCACCCTGAAAGTGAGCCTTCCTTAAAAGCATGTCTTACATGCACTTGCCTCACCCTATTCTGTCCCAGTTCCCACTGGCAGGGCAGCCACCAACGGGAGAGCTCTGCATGAAGTCCATATTAAGCACTAACCACTTACTTGTGGCACTGGTTTAACAGGTCTGGCCATTAAGCCTCCAACATACACAGTGTTGGGAAGCAGGGGACGAGCAAAATCAAATGCAAAGTCAGAGTTAACAAACCATAGTTCTGCTTTCTTTAGAAGATTAGACAAAACTGGCCTAGAGCCTTCTGGGAAATGTTCCTTGATGGCGTTGTCATAAGAAGACTGGATTTGCCATTGTTTTCTGGAAAAATTGAAGAACATCAGAAAATTCTTCACTCGGCCCCAGAAGTCCATGTGGTCAGTTAGAAGGGACTGGAATACTGGGACATAAGACACGGGGCATGGTAGTCCAAAATCTATAGTACCAAACGAGGAAGAGAGAATGGACACAAATGGTTTTCCAAGCTTCTCAGCAACCAGGAAAGAACAGTAGTCAAAATTCTCAATTATCACTAGATCAAAGTTCTCATTCTTTAAGATGTCCATGATATCCTTTCTCCTTAAAAAATGATTGCACTGAAGCCCCAGTAGTTTCATAAAGTCTAAAAATTTTCCAAATGTGTGTCTGTAGGAAAGAAAAGAAAGAGTGACTATTCACTGGAAGTGTTAATTTCACATGTGTAAAGGAATCTTGAGCTACAAAGAAAATATCCCAGGTGAGCAAGACCACACCTAGCAGCAACACACCTGTCCCACCACTGTTTACAAGTACCCTCATCTCAGTCACTTTGTGCACATGTTCTGTTCTGGAGAGTGTTCTTTTCCCCTCCTCTTCCTTCTTTCATCCAAATCCCAAGTACTCTCTATGCCAGTTTTTTCAAAAAAGTGTATCTTTGAGTTCTTAATTCTTGAAATCCACAGGCACAACTGAATTATGTTAACTGGAAACAAATCGCCACTGTTGGACCTTCTGCTCTGGAAACCTTCTCTGACCATAGCAAATCTCAAAGATCCTCTTTCTACTTGATAAATTCTCTAACATTCTCATTAACTTTCTTTTACATACTGGCTTTTTATGAGTGATTTTCTTGTTTACTCAGCCAAACTGTGGAAGTCACTTGATGACACAGTCCCACAAATTTTGATCATACAAGCTATTTTTAAAAATCACTGTGGATTCTGAATGTAATAGATCATCTCATGCAAGGGACTAATTTATCATATTAGAACTCAAAACTCAGCTAAAATGGGAATTCCACCTTTCTATGCCCACAAGTCAAGCAATGAAAGAAAATAAAAGAATATAGAGAAAGAAAAAAAAAGAGAAAGGAAAAGCAAAGCAAGGTCCGGTTAATAATAATAATATTATTAGCTTTTGTACTTCCACGTAGATTGAAGTATCCAAAGAAGATAATGATAAAGAGCACTAACATGTGATTAAGACTTTGCCCAGGGGAATATTCCTAGGACCTACCTCCTTATAATGCTTTCCCATCACTGCCTATATAGAATATGATTCTGTCTGCTTCCTGTTTATACACTTATGGAGAAATAGATAAAAATGTCCATCTACACTTCAAGGTAACAGAGGTAACAGGTGCAATAGCTCAAGACATCAGGGGCCCACTGGCTACATGGAGGACCATGAGAATCAATGCCCTGGTACCCTGTAATTATACACTAGTGTACCACTGCACCCCAGAGTGAGAAGGACCAGAAGTGAAGAACTTATTAGCAATATACAGATCTCTGCCTGATATTTAGGATCAACTTCAAGTCATACAATGAAAGTGATTGGCAAAAAACATCCTTGGCTGTATATTTTTGAAGATTTCATGTAACAAAGGAGTGTGACTGTCAGATGTTTTAGATAATTTCAGTAGTACCATAAGAATTCCTAAAATATATTTCATTCATCATCATATCTAAAATTAAGCTAACAAAGAGAAAAAATGTTTAAGAATGCGTAGTTACCTATGCCTGTCTCCAAAAATATTAAGAGAGAAGACATAGAGCAAATAGTTGAAATATATAATAATGAACAGTACAAAATAATCCAGACTCAGGATCAAATGAATAGGTTAGATCAGACCTAGGCAAGAAGGACTGTGGTCTCCCAGTTTGAGTGAGGAAAAAAGGTTCTACAGAAAAAAGGGAAATATAAGCAAGACTTTGACTAGTAAGTAAAATTTTCAAGGTAAAAATAAAGCAAGATCACTGTAATTATTTAAGATGGATTTTCTTGTCTTCCCACATTCATGTCTAAGAGTAAGGAGTTATGTGTTCCTCTTCATTCAAACAAGGCAAAAGGAGTCGTGTCTTATTCTGCATGAGATTGATTGCTTTTTACAAGGACTTTACATGGCCAGGGTGCCTGGGTGGCTCATTTGGTTAAGCATCTGACTCTTGATTTTGGCTCAGGTCATGATCTCTGGATTGTGAGATCAAGCCCCTCATCAGGCTCGGTCCTCAGTGGGGAGTCTGCTTGAGATTCTCTTTCTCTGCCTCTTACTCTACCCCTCCCTCTGCTCCTGCTCTCTCTTTCTCTGTCTTACTCTCTCTCTGGGCTGCCCTGGCACCCCAATAAATGCATCTTTTTAAAAAAGGACTTTACATGGCTAGATGTTCAATTGTTACAAAATCAATGTTCTTAAGTCTTCCCCCATTAATATAATATGTGTGAAGAAAAGAAAAAAAAGATATTTCCTTATTTCATTTCCCTACCAAGAGTGAGAGGGTGAGGTGCCTATGTTTCTGTGTTGGGGAGGTTATAAACAAATATTATAAGAGAAGTGTTGAAAGTACATCCCAGAAGAAACAACCTCTACTTTCTACAGAAATCCATTCATGGAAAATAAATAAATAAATAAATAAATAAATAAATAAATAAATAAATAAATAAAATTCATTCATGGAAGAGGAATAGTGCAAAGCAAAGAAGAATCTCCAGTGATTAAACTGGATGATTTGGTGTGAATACTTGATTCCCCAATCATCCATTCATCATCTATCCCTTCATCTATCCACCCATCCATCATCCCTTTCTTATGTCTTCAGCCCAAGCATTCATGCATCCATCCATTCATTTACATCACTAAAATAGTGACTCTTTGGTTCAAATAATAAAAAATAACAATTACCTGCCATTCAAAGCTTCTTCTATAAAATAATCTATATACTCCTTCAATCTTTTGTTGTAATCTTCAGGTGGAAACCAAGGAATAACTTGGTATGATGTTTCCTTCTCTGTAAAATCTGAAAAACACCCATGGATTAAAAATGATAAATATGTCACAAAACATGGATTAGTATTAGTGTAATAATATCAATATTTGTTTGCTCAAATAATTTTACTTTCTTTAAATGTTTGCCTTTTGGACTACTTTTGTATTGTTTGGCTGCATTTTCATTCATTCAGCCTTATAAAATGATAACATGTATTGAGAACCTTACACTAATTCAGGAGTGCTTCTCAATTTAAAGTTATGGAAGCTTCCATTTTTTTAAAAGACTTATTTATTTATTTATTTATTTATTTATTTATTTATTTATTTATTTGAGAGAGGAAGCACACAAGAGCAAGGGAAGAGGCAGAGAGAGAGAGAAGCAGAGAAGAGAGGGGGGGGGAGGGAGAAAACCTCAAGCAGACTCTCTGCTCAGCACCAAGCCCAATGAAGGGCTTGATCTCACAACCCTAAGATCATGACCTAAGCCAAAATAAAGAGTCAAATGCTTAACTAACTGAGCCATCTAGATGCCCCTGGAAGATTCCATTTAAAGCTTCCATAAGGTTTAACTATCTGTCTCATTTTACAGGTAAGGAAACAAAGGTAATTAAAGATGCAAAGTTAATTATCTTTAAGATAATTTGTCAAGGAAGTTATAGAATTTGATTTCAGAGCCTCTGTTCTTTCTGTTTTAGAAAAACTCATTTTCATTATTTAGAGTGATAAATCCAAATAGGTTTTTTTGATTCAATAAAAAAATACCAAAAAACATAAAATAGTAGACTTCTGTACCTCTACTTACCAGCATGGCTTCTCCCACATATTCATGTATAATAAAAAGTCTGAGTCCATTTTTGATGTTTGACTACTGACAGTTTTCAAGCCCTATCTCTCATGCCCTCTTCAGTGCTTCATCTGATCAAACTATTAAGAAAGTCAGCATGTTCCCTTGGCCCTTATGGGAGTTTCAAACTATGCAAGTTAAGTCAATGAGGGGGAACCTTCATCACATCCCAACTCTCTACACACAATAAAAACTCAAACCAGTTATCCCTTTCTTCTCTGGAAAGCCATTTTTTAGATTTGCTTAGGAACCTGTCCTAATCTTCTAAAAAAAAAAAAAAGCATTATTTGAGTAATAAAAATTCTATACTCTCTTGTACATATAAGTTTTCATCAGTTATAACATCCAATCAAATTGTGTGTAAACTGGGGATACGTTAATGCACAGCCCTACATGTTAAAACCACCAAGCCCAATCTTAGTGAAATTACTGCAATCCAAGTATGTACTGTCAAATACTTTGCAGTTACAGATTTCCGATCACAGGCCAGTATGTTCTATTCAGTACCTATGTCAATATGCTCCCAGCTTCAGTTTGCCTTCACCTCGGAAAGGACACAGAACACCTTTAATTTGTTGTCCTCGGAGTATTTCAGTAGTCCTACTATTGGCCATAATCTTTATTGGCAAGATCTTAATCAAATCCAACTTTCACCAGGAGCCACTAGTACATTATATTGAGAATACCCTGCTCTAAGGATAATCATTTGACATACTCACTCAGTACAGAGAAACATTCTCAAAGGAACTCCCACAAAGGGATGTGCCATTGCCACACCCAAAGCTCAAGGCCTAGGACCTCAGTTAAATTCCTGGGAATTATCTGATCAGGTAAGGCCTCTCTATCCATGACACTATCAAGAAACAACTATTGGGGCACCTGGGTAGCTCATTAAGCATCTGACTTTAGCTCAGGTGATGATCTTAAGGTCCTAGGGATTGAGCCTCAAGTTGGGCTTCCTGTTGAGCAGGAGTCTGCTTTTTCATCTCCCTCGCCCTCTGCCCCTCCCACTGTTCATGGATTCTCTCTATCTCTCAAATAAATAAATAAAAAAGAAACAACTATTGACACACAACACCAAAAATCTCAACAAATCCAACAACTTTAAAGCCTTTTTTCAATCTGGAGACAATATATTTCTGATTTATACATACATCCATTTATGCTTAATTTTGAAAATTGGCCCACTTTGAATAATGTCAAATAACAAAAAGATCTAGAATTGGTCCAAATTGCAATACAGTAGGCACTGTCATTAGTACCCCTTACATTTGCATTCATTATCAAGCCTTCAGCAACCTCTTCCCATGCTTCCTGGAGTTGTCTAGACTACCTGTGATAGCAGTATTAGTCTCCAATTGCTGCTATAGTTAATTACTATATAAACTTAGTTGCTTAAAACAAAACAAATTTATTATCTTATAATTCTGGAGATCAGACTTCCAAAATGGGTCTCACTAGGACAAGAGAAAGGTGTGGGTAGGCCAGCGTTCCTTTTGGAGGCTCTAAAGGATAATCCATTTTCTTGTTTTTTCCATCTTTTAATGGTTGCCTTCATTCCTTGGCTCATGGCCTCCTTTCAACTGGAAATGACATCACCCATCATCTGACTTTTCCTTCCATCATCACATTTCCTTCTTTTACTCTCTTGTCCTCTTCTCTCTTTTTAATTTAAAATCAATTAATTACATATAGTGTATTATTAGTTTCACTAATAATGAGTTTAGCAATTCATCAGTTCCATATAGCATCCAGTGCTCATTACATCAAGTGCCCTCCTTAATACCCATCACTCAGTTATCCCATCCCCCCAATCTTCTCTTTTTTTAAAAGGACTCCTGTAATTATATAGAGCCCAAATGGATAATCCAAGATAATCGCCTCATCTCAAAATCTTTATATTAATCACATCTGCAAAGTCCCTTTGCCATGTAAGGTAGCATATTCATTGGTTCTAAAGATTAGAGGATCTCTTTGGGTGAGGGCATTACCTTCTACCATCATATTCTGCTCGCTGGACCTCAAATACTCATATCCATATCCCATACAAAATACAATCATCCCATCCCAACATTCCCACAAGTCTCAAACCATAATATCATCAACTCATAATTCAAAATCTCATCTAAATATCATTAGCTTGAATGTCCCAAATTATATTATCCAGATAATTCAATCAGGTATGGGTGGGACAGTCTGGATATGATCCATCTGTGGACCTATGAAATTAGGAAACAGTTTATCTGCTTACAAGAAATATTAAGATGCCAGTTATAGATAATTATCATTCAAAATGGAACAAAATGGAAGGAAAGTATGAATTTCTGGTCCTAAGACATGTTGACTTCCAACTGGGCAGACAATGTTAGGTTTTAAAAACTGGAAATAACCTGCTGTGATTTGAAGCTCAGCCCTGAAGCTTGGAAGTTCTACCCTCTGTACTCACTGGTTCACACTCAGACACTTCATTTGTTCTTCATAAAAGGTAGCGTGAGCTCTCAGCTGAATAGTTTATGTTTCTTACCTTGGGGGAGTTCAATGGCCCTCTTTCATGTCATTTTTTCTCTGTCTTTCTCAGTCTAAATTGGTAGTGTTTATCCTGGTATAAAATTCTCAAGGACCTTATGGATCTTCTGGGTATGTCATGGGAATTCACTCTGCTATACAAGAGCTACTACACAGATCTTTAAAAATAATTTCATCTCTACTTTCGGCTTCAGACAACAGAGCTGAAGGGACTCATGATTCACACACTTAACATTTAAAGAGCTCTGTGAGACTGAATATTCTGACCATACAGAGGCAACCGCAAGAGGCTATCCAGCCACAACTCTGGTTTTCTCTTTCCTAACAGTGAATCTCCTAATTTTAGAATCTTTTGCAATCTGGATAGGCTGAGAATTTCCTAAATCAAGAAGTCCTCATTTCTTTATGATTAATGGTTTTTCCTTCAATTTATCTCTTTCCTCTCACATTTTACTATAAGAAGCAAGAAGTCCTCAATATCTATATTTTTACTAGAGGTGTGTGTTTATGATGGTTTACATACTGTCTCAGACAATATAGATTTTCTCTACCATGCTCCTCACTTCCTTCTTGGTCCTCAGTAGCAGAATTCTTATATTTTCCATTAGGATACAAATGACATGTAACATCATATTAGCTTCAGGTTTAAAACATAATGATTTCATATTTGTATATATTGCAACAGAATTCTTAAAATCCACATTTCTACCAATAGTCTCTTCAAGACAATCTAGATTTATTCTATCAGACTTCTCAATATTTTTCCAGCCTCTATTGATAGCCCAATTATAATGCCTGACATTGGTTGGAGCCACAGTATATGTGAATATTGAAGATCTTTGCTTCTTCAATCTGATACCATTTCTTTATTAAAGTAGTAAAATAAATAAATAAATAAATAAATAAATAAATAAAAAATAAAGTAGTAATGAATGAACAATATGGGAAAATGTGTCCAAACAAGGAGTGAACACATTGTAAGGTTCAAATGCTACAACACACTGAAATGGGCATCAGGTCAAAAATAATTACTCAATCATGTGTTTTTTCCCTGTTTGCAGACATCTAGTCAAGCTCTATTCCTAAGGTAAAGAATTAATATGCTGTTTCAAAGCCTCAAAAATGGCCATGATTGGGGAATACTAGAAGAAACTCTAGACTCTTAAACCTGGAAGCTAAGGATGAAACTGAAGGGACCAAAAAAAGACATACAAATGGCCAACAGACACATGAAAAAACACTCAACATCACTCAGCACCAGGGAAATACAAATCAAAACCACAATGAGATACACCTCACGTCAGTCAGGATAGGTAAAAATAACAACTCAGGAAACAACGGATGTTGGCAAAGATGTGGAGAAAGGGAAAACCTCTTATGCTGTTGGTGGGAATGCAAACTGGTGCAGCCACTCCGAAAAACAATATGGAGGTTCTTCAAAAAGTTAAAAATAGAGCTACCCTATGATCCAGCAATTACACTACTAGATATTTATCCAAAGGATACAAACATAGTGATTCAAAGGGGCACATGCACCCAAATGTTTATAGCAGCAGTCTCCATAAAAGCCTAACTATGGAAAGAGCCCATATGTCCATCGACAGAGGAATGGATAAAGAAGATGTTTTATATATATACACACAATGTAATATCACTCATCCATCAAAAGGAATGAAATCTTGCCATTTGCAATAATGTGGATGGAACTAGAGGGTATTATGCTAAGTAAAATAAGTCAGAGAAAGACAAACCCCATATGAATTCACTCATATGTGGAATTTAAGAAACAAAACAGATGAACATAGGGGAAAGGAAGGAAATATAAAATAAGATGAAAATTGAGAGAGGCAAACCATAAGAGATGCTGAAGTCCAGAAAACAAAATGAGGGTTGCTGGAGGAGAGGTGGATGTGGAGAAGAGATAACTGGTTGACGGGCATTAAGGAGGGCACTTCTTGTAATGAGCCTGGGTATTATATGCAACTGATGAATCACTAAGTTCTACTTCTGAAACTAATAAAAAAAATTGAAGGGATTCATGATTTCAAATTGTTTATAGATTTTTATGTACATATATTTATTAAAGGGTTAGAAGGTCTGTCGCTTTTATCGGTTTCTGAAAATTCATGGGAACTACCAAAATTATTTTTTAATCAAATTAAAATTTTAATTTAATTTAAAATTTTAATTAAATTTAATTGCAATTTTCAAAATTAAGAATAACTACTTTGAAAATTAATATACTACAGCTATTTAATCATGTCTGTGGTAAACACAGATATAAAAAAGATATACATATAAATAATGTTCAGTGAAGGATGCAGAACCTAATCTAGAAGGTGATTAAAATGGTTTTAAGTGGGAACTCAAATAGATATTTGTACACCAATTTTCATAGCAGCATTATTCACAATATCCCAAAAGGTGGAAACAACCCAAATGTCCATCAACAGATGACCGGGTTAACAAAATGTAGTATGTCCTTATAATAGAACATTATTCAGTCTAAAAAAGGAAGGATATTGTGATCCATACTATAGCATGGATGAGCCTTGAAGATGTTATGCAAAGTGAAATGAGCCAGACACAGAAAAACAAATATTGTATGTTTCTACTTAAATGAGGTAACTAGAATAGTCAAATTATTAGAGAAATAAAGTAGAATAATGGTTACCAAGGGCTGCTGGCAAGGGGTAATAGGCAGTTACCATACAATCAGTACAGAGTTCCCGTTTGTGAAGATAGAAATGTTCTAGAGATGAATGGCAGTGATGGTTGCACAACAACGTGAATGTACTTACCATCACTAAACTTACAAAGCAAATGTTTAAGTGGCAAATTTTATGCTGTGTATATATCACCACTATAAGAATCTTAAAAGAAATTTTCACAGAAAAGAACTTGTCTTAATAAAATCTGAATTAACAAAGACTGATCACCTTTAAAGTTTTATAATTTCTCAGAATTTAAAATAATAATAATAATAATAATTTCTCAGAATTTTATTCTTCAAAGCTGCTGCTCAAAATTGCATCTTTTTTTTTTAATCAAAGCCTGAGAAGACATCAGACTGAGCAATCCAAAACTTAAAGTCCTAAATCCACCCAACATTATTATTAGCCTGCCATATCACCTTGAGCAAACCATTTCAGTTCTCTGGGCTGCTGTTTTCTTGTCTGTCAACAGACCAGATTTATTGCTCATATTAGCTAAAATTCATTGGATTCAGTGATTTAGTTAAGAACGTCCAACATGATTACACACAAACTGTTGGGCAGTCGTTGATTTTTCAAGAGAACAAAATCATCTCAATGATAGATCTTAGCTGGATAAATAAGGGACTTCCTAAGAAAGCTTTCTTAGATTTCAGATATCATAAAGGGAGAATGTAATCTATGAAATAAAAAAGAAGAGTAATTTGTGATAAAGGAAAAGAAAATCATATATTTGCCTGAACACTTCTGTTCATGTGTTTGCATGCCGTTATGAAGTACCACTTACCAAAATAATCTGTACTATATGGAGGGTTGCTTGGGATGAAGTGGAAGTCAAGGTAAGGGAGGAAAATATGGGACTACAGAGTGTGGAGTGCTGGGATACAGAGCCAAGAAGTTTTCCAACCCCTTGGAAAGTTTTCCAACACACACACACACACACACACACACACACACACACACACACACACATTTTTCGTTCTTTCAGTCCAATTAGATTTTAAAAATACTTTTCTAAGCAAAAGTCATCGTTGTTTTATTCTATACTATGCACAGAGTAGAAGAAATCAAGAATTGGTGGGGAAAGATACCTGTTATCAATGAATTTCCTTTCTGGTGAAGCATGATGACATTATGATGATGATCTTGAAGAATCTGAGACACCTGGTCCAACAGTAGATGATGGCTTCCACCTAGGAACAATGTACAACTTCATATTTGTAATGTTGAGAATAACGTGCCTGAAGCTGATAGGTTGATAGATCCAGGAGATGAGAGTTAGCAAACAGAAATTTCATGGTGAGTGGAGGAAGATGAGCTTCATCAGTAAGTCTGTCCATCTCCCACCCAACTGGCCCAAATCCTTGACCGTGGCAAACCTCCATCATCCTCTTTGTAACTGAGGTCACAAAAATGACCAAACGTCAGTGTGATGAGCTGCTCTGTTTACACCTTAAAGAATTCCTGATCCTAAGTACATGCAAATTTTAGCCAGGCCTTATGGAGACAATGTGTCCTAAAGAAATAACTGTACTGGTAGAAAGTTTGGCACCGTGCTGTGTATGAATGTGAATGGTTCCTAAAGGGCAATTAATCAGAGTTCATTCTGGAATCTTCTCCTTTGGAAATGTATGCTGTGTAAGAGTCAGAAACATGGGAACTTGAGTATCAGTCCAAGAAAGAGCCATTGGAGCAGAGGGAAGCTGAGCCACCGCTTAGAGCCAAAATCCTTGTGAGTCAAATATACTTGGCAAGAGGTTTCTCAGTTGGGGCCTGCATTTTGCTCAACATCAAATTAAGGCATTGAGGGTAACTGAGGTAGAACTACGGGATCCTGTGTGCAGGGGAGACTGGGACATCACCCTCCTAGAAAACTTCTGGGACCCCAAGGAAAGAGAAGCTTGATGGGCAGGGAGGTCCAGGTTCTATCATTGCAAGAAGTGCCTAAAATCACGAGCCATCACGGGTCATTTCTGTTGAGTCTGAGTCTCCGCAGCAGAGAGAGCCCGGTCAGGAGGGAAGGGAGAGACCCTGCTCGACCGGGAAGCGGGGTGGTTGGGAAGGTGCGGCCGTGACGCCGGGTCACGGGGGGGTCGCGGGACTACAGGCGCGCGTGTATCCGTGGAGCTTAGTCCGGTCTCGAATATTTATGCTTGTGTTGCACGAGGCAACACGGATTCCGCAAAACACAAGCCCCTGCGGCCTCGGCGGGCCTGCTCGGGCTCACGTTGAACCCGACGAAGGCCCCGAGAGAGGGGAGGAGCCCGCCCGCGGAAGCCGCCATGCTTGTGGGGCGCGGTGCCCCGGTGCATTCTGGGACAGAGGCGGGGCCTCCGGCGCCTCCAAAGGGCACCTGCTCCCGCTGCTGCGAGGCCCGGGTCACCGTCACCGGCTTTCAACAGGTGAGGGAGCTCTTTCACGTCACTGCCACTAACAATCAAAACAGAAAAAACAAGAGTTCAAAAGGAGTTACAGGGTCTCTTAAAGAGTTTTTTTTTGTTTTGTTTTATTCTTTTTTGTTTTGGTTTTTGTGTGTTTTTTTTAAGATTTTATTTTTATTTATTCATGACAGAGAGAGAGAGAGAGAGAGAGAGACAGGCAGAGGGAGAAGCAGGCTCCATGCAGGGAGCCTGACGTGGGACTCGATCTCGGGTCTCCAGGATCACACCACGGGCTGAAGACAGGCGCTAAACCGCTGGGTCACCGGGGCTGCCCCCCTTTTTTTTTTTTTTTTAAGATTTTATTTTTATTTATCCAATTTGGTTTTTTTGTTGTTGTTTGTTTGTTTGTTTTTTAATCCCCACTGAAAAGTGCGTGGGAAAGGAAGCTGTGGAGGCGCTGGTCTTGGGGAAGAAACCCCAACTAAATCCCTGGTATGTGCCATTAGGGAGGCCTCGTGTGCTCTGAGTTTCCTACTGGGGGGGTGGGGGACTCTCTGGGGGCTTAGATGAGATTATTCATGATTCCCTCGAGCTCTAAAATCTAATTCCCAGTGACTTGCACGCAGTAAGTGACCTAAAAGAGCCCCCACTGCGGGTGGAGATGCGATCTTGGGAAAGCCTCATCTTATGATGACCCTGGATCCTGATCCTCTTCCCTTTATCCCTTTTCTTTTTCGTCGTCTATTCCCTTCCATGCAAAAGTAACGGAGGTAAAACCGAGGCCACAAAACGCAGAATTAGTAGCCACCCCCCGCCCCCGAATCCTGCAAACACTTGCAGCCTCGCGCGTGAGACCCGAATGTCCAGGGCCCAGTCCCAGCCCTGGCCCCCACTCCAGGTTTCCTCTGGATGAAAGCACTCCACCCTCCTAGGTGTCCCCTGCTCCACCCTGGCTCCCAGGCGGTGCCCCCGGAGCCCCCGGCCCTGACCTGCGAGGGCCTGCAAACGCTCCCACCGTGCCCATTGGCAGTCGCTGCGCACCACGCAGCCGGAGCCCCGGGGGAGGCGGCCGGGGGTCTCCGGCCCTGGGCGGGATCGCAACCTTCTGGACCCATCCCGGGCCTCGGAGAGCCAACCAGTGGGGAGAGGGAGGAGGAGGAGGAGGTGCTGTATTCCCTCGGGGAGCGTCTTCGGGCGCGTAGCCTGGGACTCCAGCCCAGTCGGGACAACCGCAGGGAGAGGCTGGGACCGGAGCTGCGTGCGAGCCAACCCCGAGTGCCGGGGGCACGCCCGTCGGTCCTCCCGCCGAGCACTCACCCACCAAAGACACGGTCAGGATCCTGGCGGCCTCGGAAAGCAGCACCCCCGGCAGAAGGAGGCCGCCGAGCAGCAGCGCGCGCCGGGCCATGGTCGTGGGGGCGAGCCGGGAAGCGCAGCCCCGCGCCCCGCGCACCCCGTGCGCCCTGGGGACACGCTCGGCTCGCAGCCCAGGAAAGTGCTGGCGGGCAGATGGGGAAGAAGTGACAGACGGGCCCCGCCTGTGCTCTCTCCGCTTCGTGGCTTCTTGCCCTTCTGCTCCTCCTCCCAGGATGCTCGCCCCACTGGCTAATCTGGCCTCACCCTCCCTAACCTCGGGCAGTGGGAAGGAGGGGTCAGTGAGCTCTCCTTAACCCCTCTCTGTCCCTGTCCGTGTCATCACCACGCTCTCCGCAGAGAGGGTACTCTGAACCAGGGATGTGCGGACCTTAGAAGTCGATTCCAAGATAATTCCACCTCCAGATGACTCACACCCATCCCCATTTGGGGGACCCGTGCACGAATTTTCCCACCTCCTAACTGCTCTGTTAACCTCATACCGTCATCTGCATGCTCCATTTCCCTAGGTATTTGCTTAGAATCCCTGTTAGGCTTCTAATCTCAACAGATGCGACTCCCTGGGAGTAGTCTGTGTCTACTCTCTAGAGGCAAATCCCCAAGAGAAGTTGGCCTACCGATCCTGGGTTAGGTTCTGAAGACCTCTTAGGGAGGTCATTTATTCATGACAAGGTGCTAGAGCCCTAACTTTAGACCTCCAAGGTTTTACCTGGAGGTTTGAACCTCCAAAGCTGACACTGTAATTCCAAATGAGCATCATGAAATAGGACTGAGGATCCTGTCTCGACAGGCACAAATTGAGGATGTCTTGTAATTCTGCCTCTTTGTCACATTAGCCCTGGCAAGGACCAGGCACGCAAACCCCAGAAGGCATATCTGGGTTTTCTATCCTCAGAGGAAGACTGGCTCTTGTAAAGGTTTTCAGTGCAGCTTTCCTTACAGCCTTAGTGGCCAGGAACAGAATTCCAGGCAATGAGGACAGAGTCTCTTTTCCAGGGAAAAGGGAAGGATAATTCTTGGAAACTTTTCCTTTCCTGATCAAAGAGCTACATGTAGCTTTCTCAGCTTTGACAAGAGCTTACAGGAGAGGCAATAGAAAATAAAAAAAAAAAAAATTGTAGGTACCTGTTTTAGGTGTTATTCCAAGTGGTAGAGGTGAGAATGAGGGAAACAGGCTGAGAAGATCCTGGACACAGAGGCTGGAATGGTTGAAGCTCAGTGCCTCAAAGAAGGGCATGACAAGGAAGGTGGCTCCAAGGTCACTGGTCAAAATTACCCTGGGACAAAATCACAGAATAGCCCTTGGTGACTGGCAAATAAAGAGGCCATAAGAGCTGAATAAAGAATTCTGATTTTAGGAAGAAGCCAATGAGCAGGAATTTGCAACAAAATTAACAAAAGGATACGATGAGGAGAACAGGAATTGCCAAAACTGGTGGGAATTTAATAAGAAATGATAGCCCCACCACCACCACCACCATACGCTGTCCCTCAAGGCTACACTTGGTATCAGGCCTTCTTCAGCTTTCTGGCCCCACACAGCCACTTGACCACCATACTCAGTAGCCACACATTGCCCAGATGCCCACCAGCAGGAATAAGAAGATATTAAGAAGGCGTTGTTCATGCCACAGCTGTTGGAAAGTGTGGGGCTTGAGATATTTTGCAGCCCCTGTCTGGAGGGTGTGGTAGATCCAGCCCACCAGCCCCTATGTGGGACAGGGGGTTGTTAAGGGGTAGGAGTGTCTGATGATGCTGGCAGCCACTGCTGCTGATTTGTACCTGTTAGCAGAGACAGAGGGGTGGTGACAACACTAGATGACAGGTTCTCAGTAGCTTAGTCTGCACAGAGAAGGCTAGTTTTCATGTAATTATAATCTGGCCCTGAAATTTATCAGCTGGGTGCCTATAAACAGTTTAATTTTATAAAGATTCCTATATGCACAGAATCCAAATTAATGCTGAAAGGTAAAGCTGTGCCTAAGTCAGTCCCTGTCTTCATGGAGTTCATGATCTACTAGACCAAAAAATACCTTTATGGTTGCTTGGTGTGCTCATTGCTAACAAAGCCCCACTGTTTAAAATCCTTTCAGTGGACAGAGCTAGGAAATATATGTTTATAGATGTAGATATCAAAAACCCATATTCTCTATTTATAGATGCTGTAGCTATGTCTATGACCTAGTTACAAAAAATCAATTTATAATTTATACTGATATCTCAATTCAATACATCACAGGGATTGTTCTGATCGTCCCCATCTCCACATTGGTAATTCTCTTTTCCAAAAGTAAAAGACAACATCAATACTTTTACTCATTTTTCCAGTCCTATCATGAATAGAAAGTGAGGTCAAATAGTCAGGATATTAGTCAACAGTAGGATAGGATCAACAGTAGGATATTAGTAGTTAAGGTTTGGGGGAATCAAAATATATGCAGATTTTTTACTAGGTAAGAGAATAGCATCCCTGACCCCCATGCTGTTCAAGGGTCAATCCTGCTAACAAACCAAATTCAGCAGCACATAAAATAGATTACACACCAGTAACAAGTGAAAGTATCCTGAAATGCAAACAGGGTTCAATATATGAGAATTGATCAATGTAACGCACCACATTAACAGAATAAAGGAAAAAAAACCGCATGACCACCTTAATTGATGCAGAAAAAGCATTCAACAAAATTCAACATCCTTTCATGATAAAAAAAAATTCAACATAATAAAAGCCATAAATTAAAAACCCACAGCAAACATACTTAATGATGAATGACTGAAAACTTTCTCTAAGATCAGGAACAAAGCAAGGATGCATGATTTAGCACTTCTATTCAACAATGTACCAGAAGTTCTAGCCTGAGCAATTAAGCAAGAAAAAAAACTTTGGGAAGGCAGAAGTAAAATTATCTCTACTCACAAATGACATGATCCTACATGTAGAAAATTAAAGATTATGTACACACACACACACACACACACACCTGTCAGAACTAATAAATACATTCAGCAATATAGCAAGAATACAAAGTAAGCACACAAAAATCAATTGCATTTCTATATTAACAATAAACAATCTGAAAACAAATCTGCAAAACAATTCTATTTATAATAACATCAAGAAAATAAAATACTTAGGAATTAACTTAGCCAAAGAAATTAAAGAACATATGAATGGAAACACATCCTCTATTGGTGTGGAGCCATTGCCCTCATCCTGCAGCCCCCTCCTTCAGCTTCTGTGAATCCTGGGCCAGGTGCACACGCAGCCCTGTGAAAAGGGGCCAGCTTCTCTTATCGGTCCCCCAGGACATTGAGGTTGGAGGTATGAGAGACATACATGGGTTCTAATCAATCTCACAAGTCCCAGGTCATCCTTGCTGGTTCCAGTTTATTCCAATTCATTCTCAGTGTCCTCTCTTTGTTTTTCCTCACAGCCAATCTAGCTTACTTAAATCTCTAGAAGCTTACGTGGGCTGTTCCACCTGTGCCACAAATATGTAAGGCCTAGCACCTATGAAAAATATTTTTTTTCTGTATAATTCATAGTGTTCTTTCTTCTCCGATCAAAGCCTGACCTAATATTCCTTTTCCCATTCTGTTTTACTAGCCAAACTTCAATTTTATTTGGAATAGAAATGTACCCAATTTACAAACAAAAGGAAAAACCTCTACATTTTCCAGCCTCTTTTGTAACTAGGGGTCATGATGTGGCATAGTTCTGATTAATGTAAGGTAAATGGGAGGTACTGAATAGTTACAGCCTTCAAGGATGACATGCACTATTAGATTTTCTAATTCCTGCTGTAACTAATTACCACAAACTTGGTGGCTTAAAGCAACATGACTTTATTGTCTTACAGTTTTGTAGGTTAGAAATATGATGTTAGTTTTATGGGCTAAAATCAAAGTGTTGGCATGCTTGTGTTCATTTTGGGGACCCTAGGGATGGATTAATTTCCTTGCCTTTTCAGTTTCTAGAGATTCACAATCCTTGATTCAGATCTCCTTTTCTGTCTTCAAACCCAGCTACATTGCATCTTTCTGACCATTCTTCTGTAGCTACATCTTTCTCTGCCTTTCCTCTCCTTCAACTGTAAAGGGCCTTTGTGACTGCATTGGGCCCACCTGATAACCAAGATAATCTCCCTATTTTAAGGTCAACTGATTGGCAATCTGAATTCTAACTACAGTCTTAATCCCTTTTGCCATGTAACCTAACATATTTATAGGTTCCAGATGTTAAGATGTGGACATTTGGGGGGAGCCATTATTCCACCTGTTTCACACAGAATTCTTTTTTTCCTCCTTCTTCCTTCCATAGAGCACATATCTTCTGGCTCCAGCTACAGTGAGCACATAGCACCCAAGATGAAACGTTGTGATAGAAGCAACAGGCAAGAGTGGCTAGCCAGAAGGTAAGAGGGGGCTAGGAAACTGTTGACATTAGGGAACTTCCATTCTAGACTCACATTTCCAACCTCCAGCCATCTTTCATATGAGAGGGAAATAGACCCTTTATATATTTAAGTCATTATTTTTTTGAACTTTTATGACTAGTAATCAATTTAATTTCTAGTGATCCATGATATATAGGAAGGTCCATTGCTATGAAAGGAAAAGGGGATGGAATTCCTTTCCTGAATAACAATAGTCTTAGAAATCACCACATATCCAGCTGCCTGAATCACAAAAACATATTAAGGCTAAGTACAACTTTTATGGTCCCATTTGACTTGCTTATAACCCTATTTTAGAAAGCAGGTGTCATGGAAAGATTTCATGAAAGTAGAAACTGTGGAACAACCTGTAGGCCCTATGTGTAGCCAACAGAGATGGTGCGCCCTGAAGGAAGGGATACTGTAGCTGCAATGGAGTTCTGGGAGGGAAGATTGTGGGTGGGAGGGTCTGCACATATTTAGAGGGCCGCTTTCTGGAACTTTGAAGAGAGCTCAGAAGAAGAGACAATTTTGGGTTTGTCTTACTCAGCTCTGGCTGCTGTAACAAAATACTATAAATCTGGTGGCCTATAAACAAAAGAAAATTTTCAGAGTTCTGGAGGCTGGGTAGTCTGAGACCAGTATGCCAACATGGTTGGCTTTGGGTGAAGACTCTTCCTGGCTTGTAGGCCCCTGACTTCTCATTGTATCTTCACATAGTAGAAAGAGAACTAGCTAATTCTCTGGCCTCTTCTTATAAGGGTACTAATATTCACAGGAACTCTCTCCTCATGACCTAATTATCTATCAAAGGTCCTATTCCCAAATACCATAATATTGGGGTGGGGTTTCAGTATATGAATTTAGGGGAAATGCTCAGTCCATTGCAGTTCCAGAATCAGACACGGAGACAAGGAATTGAGTACGATTTGTTTATTTGGAAAATACTTGGGAACACTGGCATAGAAATGGGAAATTGATACAGAGAATATTTATATAGTTAGTCATTAAAACAGCTACAATAGTTTAATTCCACAGAAAAACTGCAAAACGGTGCAAAAGACATGACTCAGAATTATCCCACAAGAGAGGAAAGGAATTTTTTGCATGCTAAATTCCAATAACCACTGGTTGAGGGTCGCTCTCAAGAGTTTCAATTAACTGGAACTTCCACACTTTTTTAAAAAAATATTTTATTTATTCATGAGAGAGAGAGAGAGAGAGAGAGAGAGAGAGGCAGACACATAGGCAGAGGGAGAAACAGGCCCCATGCAGGGAGCCCGATGTGGGATTTGATCCTTGGACTCTGAGATCACACCCTGAGCTGAAGGCAGACGCTCAACCGCTGAGCTATTCAGGTGTCCCAACTTCCAGACTGTCTTATGCATGGGCAGCATAGCCTTCCACAGTTCTGGGAAAAGGATCACTCACTCATGCCCAGAGTTGCAGACACTGACCTCTGGCAGTTGTAAGAACACACTGGAAAGTCCAAGGCATAAAGTAGGATTTGAAAATCACTAGTGCTACAGATAAATGGTCCTGGGTTACAAATGAATGAAGTGAACCCAAAGTGACCATCTTTTCTGGTGCTTTGCCTTTTGCTAACAGATGCTTTCCTTTTCAATGATGGTGGAGTGCCCAGGTAGGAGTGACAGGTGCAATAAACCCTAAAGAAAAATTAAGTGGAGAGAGAGAAGGGCAGAATGGCTTCTGTCTGTAGAAGGAGGAAGTCCTTACCCACAAAGTCATTCTGAAGAAGCCAGTCCACAATTTTCACATTGGCTATCAATTTGACATCTTTGGGCCAATGAGAAGGCTTACACTTCCATATAACACCCTGAGGAAGGGGAGCAAAGGCAGCATTTATCTCCATTAGGTCTTCCTCAACCTATTGTTTGTACATCATGAAGCCCAGTGTTAAGAACAGAACATACATGTCCAAATTTGGCAATAAAGTTCTCAAATTCCTGGAGAGAACAAAAAGAAGAGTTATACCATTCATGAAGCACACATCTGAACTCTCTGTGTTTCTCTTGTTTAGGATAAATGGAAACCTTTCTTTTCCGTAGGCTAACATCAACTGTGCTGGATGGCCTGGAAGACAGAGGTTTTTCTGAGCCTTGATTTATCCTTTTTCTCCAGGATCACAGGAATGGTATATCCTCTCCCTGCAGGCTTTATAACTTGGTGAATTTCAAATTTGTCTCTTGTGGATCAGGAGGGAAGACAGGGAAAGTTTTTGATAGTATCCTCCAGAGGACCATGTCAACAGCTTCCCCCATCCTGCACAATGGGCTTCCCCCAGAGGACACTGGGAAGTAAGCAGGATTTCCGAATGGTTAGGAGGAGCTGGATATCATCTACCACTGCTAGGGAGGCAGCAAAAATATGTAGTGCTAGAAGATGGTCAGAGAGACACATGTGGCAAAACGATACAATATGATCTCAAATTCTCATTTTTCTAAAGGTTTCCAGTGACCTATGTGGGCTTTGCCACAAGGCAAGTTAAGTTCATGGGTATTTGTGTCCATCCCAACCACCACTCTCTCTAAATGATGTTCTGTGGGTATACTTTTGAGAGAGTTTGTCATCTCTTCTCTCTCCTTTTTTCTGTGCTTCCAGAGTCATCCACTTCTCATGTGCTTGAGCTCATTGCTTTCCCAATGGTAGTGGCTGCTATGGGATAAGGGAGGACCTAATGAAAAATATGATGGTAAATCTCTCAAGAATGTATAGAAAGCTATAAGCCAGGCTGTAATGTGAAACATCAAAAATACAGAAGCAGCTGGATCTTTGCCTCCCAGTTAACCAACTGAGGGGCATGTGTCTGGTTTCGTGGTCCTTGTTAACTGAGATGTAACAATAGTAATAACAAAGACAAATACCACTTAGTCATGCCCAACATGTGTCAGGTACTGCAATGGAACTCTTAAAACAAACTGAGGGTCCCTGGAGGAGAGTGGGATGGGGGATGAGGTAACTGGGCATTGGACATTAAGAAGGGCACATGATGTAATGAGCTCTGGGTATTATATAAGACTGATGAATCACTAACCTGTACCTCTGAAACCAATAATACATTATATGTTAATTAATTTAATTTAAAATGCAATTTTTAAAAACCATATATCCAATCCTTTGAACAATCCTGAGTGCTAAGATTATAGCTCTTTTACACTCCCAGAAACTGAGGCTTAGAGAAGAAAAAGCACTTGTTGAAGAGAATATATCAAATAAATGGCAGAACCAGGATTCAATTCAGGCTGTGTCTGACTCTGAAGTCCATGTTTTTTCTACTATACAACATCAAAGTGGACTAATATTTGAAAAGAATGATGATTATTACATCTTTCTCTTAGAATATTCACAGACAGAACTGATAGTGAAAATGTTTTTCAGTTTGTTAGTTCACTTTGGGATTCAGCAGAGACTATGGAGGGAAAGAATAAAAAATAGTGGTCGTCTCACAGTCAGTCTTAAAGACTCAAATGTTGAGTCCATATAAATGCAGTTTGGGTGTTGTTGAAAATGCAAATTACTAGGATTCAAACCTAGAAACTCTGATTCACCCTAGGGTGGGGCCTAGAATCTATATTTTTAATAAGTATCTCTAGTGAACCTGACAAAGATGGGCTAAGAACCACACTTTAAGGACGACTAATGCAGGGTGTGACCTGCATAATCCTGAAGCACTAATGTGGAAGGGTGCACCTCACTGGAGCTATCTATATATCCTGGGGTTGGGTTGAAAAAGGTTCTGACAAGGCAGCATATGTAACTGATAAGATACCTGGAGTAGAGCACCAATTGTTCCAGAGCTCCCAGTTCCCATGTATCACTTCGTATCTATGAAAAATGAAATATCTGGTTATCAGATATGTGAGGTGAGCAAATTATTTGACTAAAAACAATTTCTAAGAACTGACACTAAAAAAATTAGAAATTTTAAGTAGCTTTAAATAGCTCATTAAAGTTTTATTTTATTTTTTTTTACAAAAATTGAATTCAGAATCAAAAAGCTTTCAAAAAGAAACCTCTAGAAACATAACCTCATGAAATACAAGAGGGTGCCATTTCAGTCGAGTTTTATGAGACCAGTTTATCCTTTAAAATATTTTTCTTTTTTTTTCAAGTATTTATTTATTTATTTATTTATTTATTTATTTATTTATTTGACAGAGAAAGATGAAGAGAGAAAGCAAGAGAACACAAGCAGGGGTGGGGATCAACACCCTGACATATAATAGTGAAGCTTGCAAATTTCGGAGATAAAGAGAAAATCCTGAAAGCAGCTCAAGACAAGAGGATTCCTAACATACAATGGAAGAGAAACATCAGATTAACAACAGGTCTATCCAGAGACCTGACAGGACAGAAATGGCTGGCATGGTACACTCAGGGTACCAAATAAGAAAAACATGCAGCCAAGAATACTTTATCCAGCAAGGCTGTCATTCAGAATGGAAGGAGAGATAAAGAGCTTCTAGGACAGATAGAAACTGAAAGAATATGTGACCACCAAACCAGCTCTGCAAGAATCTTGTAAGCAAATAAGGAGCCCAAAGAAACCCAAACAATCTGCAGAAACAGGGACTGTACAGGTAACACAATGGTACTAAATTCATATCTTTCAATAGTTACTCTGAACATTAATTGCTCCAGTGAAAAGACACAGGGTATCAGACTGGATAAAAAAGCAAGACCCATCCACATGCTAGCTACAAGAGACTCATTTTAGACATAAAGACACCTTCAGACTGAAAATGAGGGGATGGAGAACCACTTAGCATGCAAATGGCCCTCAAAAGAAAGCTGGGGTAACAATCCTCATTTCAGATGAATTAGTAAATCAAAAACTGAAGTAAGAGATGAAGAGGGATATATACTATAGCATATTTAAAGAAAGGCCAATTATATCAACCAATTAATAACCAAAGTAAAGAAACACATGGATAACAAAACATTAATAGTAGGAGACTTCAACATTCCACTCTCAGCAAGGGACAGATTATCTAAGCAGAAGATCAACAAAGAAACAAGGGTTTTGAGGGGATCCCTGGGTGGCGCAGCATTTAGTGCCTGCCTTTGGCCCAGGGCGTGATCCTGGAGACCCGGGATTGAATCCCACATCGGGCTCCCGGTGCATGGAGCCTGCTTCTCCCTCTGCCTGTGTCTCTGCCTCTCTCTCTCTCTCTGTGACTATCATAAAAAAAAAAAAGAAACAAGGGTTTTGAATAATAGACTTCAGAGATACATACAGAGAATTCCATCCTAATGCAACAGAATATACATTTTTCTCTGGTGTACATGGAGCATTCTCCAGAATAGATATCATACTGTGTCACGAATCAGGTCTCAACCAGTACCAAAAGATTGGGGTTATTCCATGCATATTTTCAGACCACAATGGAGTGAAAAACTTGAACCCAATCATAAGAGAAAATTTGGAAAGAACTCAAACACTTGGAGGTTAAAAAGCATCCTACTAAAGAATTAATGGGTGAACCAGGAAATTAAAGAGCCATTTAAAAAAATCTTGGAGGGCAGCCTGGGTGGCTCAGCAGTTTAGCACCACCTTCGACCCAGGGCATGATCCTGGAGACCCAGGATCGAGTCCCACATCGGGCTCCCTGCATAGAGCCTGCTTCTCCCTCTGCCTCTCTCTGTCTCTGTCTCTCTCTCTGTTTCTCTCATGAATAAATAAATAAAATCCTTAAAAAATTTCATGGAAACTAAAGAAAATGAAAACACAACTGTTCAAAATCTTTGAGATACAGCAAAGGCTGCCCTAAGAGGGCAGTACATTGCAATACAAGCCTCTTTCAAAAAAAGTGGGAAAATCTCAGATAGACAAGCTAACCCTACACCTAAAGGAACTGGAGAAAGAACAGCAAATAAAGATTCAACTAAAGGAGAAAAAGATAATTAATAAAGATTAGAGCAAAAAACCAATGAAATAGAAACCAGAAGAGTAGAACAGATCAACAAAACTAGGAGGTGGTTCTTTAAAAGAATTAATAAGATAGATAAGCCCCGAGCCAGACTTATTAAAAAGAAAGAAAAGACTCAAATTAATTGTGAATGAAAGAGGCAACATCACAACCAACACCAAGGAAATACAAATGATTTTAAGAACATATTATAAGCAACTATATGCCAACAAATTAGACAATCAGGAAGAAATGGAAGCAGCTCTGGAAACTTACATCACCAAAACGGAGACAGGAATAAATAGAAAACCTGAGCAGACCAATAACCAGCAAGGAAATTGAAACAGTCATCAAAAACCTCCCAAGAAACAAGAGTCCAGGGCCAGTTGGCTTCCCAGGGGAATTCTAGCAAACATTTAAAGAAGAAATAATACCTTTTCTACTGAAGTGTTTCAAAAGATATATGTGGAAAGAAAACTTTCAAACTCATTCTATGAGGCCAGCATTACCTTCATCCCCAAACCAAAGACTCCATCAAAAAAGGGGATACAGATCAGTATCTTTGATGAACATGGATACAAAAATTCTCAACACGGTGCTCACCAATGGGATCCAACAGTGCATTAAAAGGATTATACACCACGACCAAGTGGGATTTATCCCTGGAATGCAAGGGTGGTCCAATATTTGAAAATAAATTTGATAGATCACATTAATAAAAGATGAGAACCATATAATCCTCTCAAATGACGCAGGAAAAAGCATTTGATAAGATACAACATCCTTTCCTTATTAAAACTCTTCAAAGGAGAGGGATAGAGGGAACGTACCTCGACATCGTAAAAGCCATCTATGAAAAGCCCACAGAAAATGTCATTCTCAATGGGGATAAGCTCTCAATTTTTATGCTAAGATCAGGACACTACAGACAGCCCATTTGCTCAGTGGTTTAGTGCTGCCTTCAGCCCAGGGCCTGATCCTGGAGACCCAGGATCGAGTTCCACATCAGGCTCCCTCCATGGAGCCTGCTTCTCCCTCTGCCTGTGTCTCTGCCTCTCTCTCTCTCTCTCTCTCTCTCTCTCTCTCTCTCTCTCTTTGTGTGTTTGTGTGTGTGTGTGTCTCATGAATAAATAAATAAAATCTTTAAAAAAAAAAAAAAGATCAGGACACTACAGGCATGATCACTCTCACCACTGTTGTTTGACACAGTATAGAAGTCCTAGCCTCAGCAATCAGACAACAAAAAGAAATAAAAAGCATCCAAATTGGCAAAGAAGTCAAATTCTCACTCTTCACAAGTGGCATGATACTGTGTATAGAGAACCCAAAAGACTCCACCTCAAAATTCCTAGCACTCAAACAGCAATTCAGCAATGTGGCAGGATACAAAATCAATTCACAGAAATCAGTTGCATTTCTATATACTAATAATGAGACAGAAGAAAGAGAAAGTAAGGAATCGATCCCATTCATAATTGCACCAAAACCCATAAGATACCTAGAAAAAATTAACCAAAGAAGTAAAGGATCTGTACTCTAATCACTACAGAACACTTGGGAAAGAAATTGAGAAAGACACAAAGAGGTGGGAAAACATTCCATGATCATAGATTAGAAGAATAAATACTGTGAAAATGTCTATGCTACCTAGAGCAATTTACACATTCAGTGACATCCCTATCAAAATACCATGGACTTTCTTCACAGAGTTGGAACCAATAATCCTAAGATTTGTATGGAATCAGAAAAGACCCTGAATAGCCAGAGGAATGTTGAAAAAGAAAACCAAAGCTGGGCCATCACAATGCCAGACGTCAAGCTGTCGCACAAAGCTGTGATCAACAAGATAGCATGGTACTGGCACAAAAACAGACACATAGATCAATGGAACCTAAGAGAGAACCCAGAAACGGACCCTCAACAATATGGTCAACTCATCTTTGATAAAGCAGGTAAGACTATCCACTGGAAAAAAGACAGGCTCTTCAATAAGTGGTGTTGGGAAAATTGGACAGCCACATGCAGAAGAATGAAACTGGACCATTCTTACACCATGCACAAAGATAAACTCAAAATGGACGAAAGACCTAAATGTGAGACAGGAATCTATCGAAATCCTAGAGGAGAACCCAGGCAGCAACCTCTGTGACCTCAGCCACAGTAACTTCTTGCAAGAAATGTCTCTAAAGGGAAGGGAAACAAAACCAATAGTGAACTACTGGGATTTCATCAAGATAAAAAGCTTCTTCACAGCAAAGGAAAAAGTTAACAAAACTAAAGGGCAGCCTACAGAATGGGAGAAGATATTTGCAAATATCCTATCAGATAAAGGGCTAGTATCCAAGATCTATAAAGAACTTACCAAACTCAACACCCAAAAAATAAACAATCCAGTCAAGAAATGGGCCAAAGACATGAATAGACATTTCTCCAAAGAAGACCTACACATGGCCAACAGGCACATGAAAATATGGCACCTCATCACTTGTCAGCAGGGAAATACAAATCAAAACCACAATGAGATACCACTTTACACTGGTGAGAATGGCTAAAATTAACAAGTCAGGAAATAAGAAATGTTGGTGAGGATGTGGAGAAAGGGGGGAACCCTCTTACACTGTTGGTGGTTTGCAAGCTGGTGCATCCACTCTGGAAAACAGTGTGGAGGTTCCTGAAAAAGCTAAAAATAGAGCTACCCTACAACCCAGCAATTGCACTACTGGGTAGTGAAACAGTAGTACAGATGTAGTGAAACAATGGATACTTGTACCCCCATGTTCATTGCAGCAATGTCCACTATAGCCAAACTGTGGAAGGAGCCTCAATGTCCTTAGACAGATGAATGGATAAAGAAGAGGTGGCATATATATATAAAGGAATATTACTCAGCCATCAGAAAGGATTAATACTTACTATTTACATAGATGTAGATGGAACTGGAGGGTATTTTTTAAAAGATTTTATTTATCCATGAGAGACACAGAGAGGGAAGCAGAGACTTAGGCAGAGGGAGAAGCAGGCTCCCTGTGGGGACCCTGTTTGGGACTTGATCCCAGGACTCTGTGATCAGGCCCTGAGCCAAAGGCAGATGCTCAACCATTCAGCCATCCAGGCATCCTGGAACTGGAGGGTATTATGCTGAATTAAATAAGTCAATCAGAGAAATGCAATTATCTTATGGTTTCATTCATATATGAAATATAAGAAATAGTGAATGGACCATAAAGAAAGGAGGGAAAACTGAGTGGGTAAAAATTAGAGAGGAAAACAAATCATGAGAAACTCTTAACTCTGAGAAACAAACTGAGGGTTCCCAAAGGAGGAGTAGTTGGGGATATGGGGTAACTGGGTGATGGGCATTAAGAAGAGCACATGACGTAATGAGCACTGGGCGCTATACCATATGTTGTCAAACTGAATTTAAATTTTAAAAAAGGGAATTCCTGAGTCTCTCAGCAGTTAAGCACCTGCCTTTGGCCCAGGGTGTGATCCTGGAGTCCTGAGATCGAGTCCTACATTGGGCTCCCTGCATGGAACCTGCTTCTCCCTCTGCCTATGTCTCTGCCTCTCTCTCTCTCTCTCTCTCTCTCTCTCTCTGTGTGTGTGTGTGTGTGTGTGTCTCATGAATAAATAAAATCTTTTTAAAAAATTAAAAACCTTTGAAAGCTATAGTCTAAAAAAGAAAACTAGAGTCTAATAAGTGAATTTATTAAAATTAGAGGACTCAAGGTTGATATATAAAAGTTATTATATTTCTATGTAATAGCAAAAGTGATTGAAAATTGTAATATAAAAGATTTCAAAAAGTTCACACACCTAGGATTAAATCTAACAAAAAATTCCCATGAAACTGAAAACTACAAAGCATAATTGAGTTAAACTGAAGAGACTAGACTCTAAAGAAATGGAAATATTACCATGTTAATGGATCTGAAATCTCAATATTCTTAAGATCTCCATTCTCCCAAGTTGATCTATAGATTCAGCTTATCCCAAAACAAAATCCCAGCAGGTTCTTTTGAGATCCAAAGAATAACTTAATATCTATATATATTTTAAAGAACCATAGTCTTCTAAATAATTTATATACAAGAATTAATTCATGATAGATCATAAGTTTAAATATAAAATCCAGAACTATAAAGCCTACAGAAAAAGAAAGCATTGGAGAATATCCTTATCTGTACATTGGCAAAGTTATAAAGCAATTTCTTTAAAACAAACAAACAAACAAACAAACAAACAAACCTAGCTTTATGGGATGCCTGGGTGATTCAGTTGGTTAAACATCTGACTTGATTTTAGCTCAGGTCATGATCTCAGGGTCATGAGATGAAGCCCTGTGTCAAGCTCTGCACTCAGCAGAGTCTGCTTGAGATTCTCTCTCCCTCTTCCTCTCACCCTGCTTGTTCTCCCTCTATTCTCTCCCCCCATAAACAAACAAACAAATAAATAAATAAATAATAAAGTCTTAAAAAAACCCACCTTGATTTAACTTTTGAACAATTGCTATCTGTGCACTAAAGACACCATCATGAGGGTGACTCCTCACATCTAAATGGGGCACAAAGGTTTTATTTACCTGAGTATTGGTTCAACAGGTTGACCATTAAACCTGCAGTGTAAACAATGTTGTGAAGCAGGGGTCAGGCAAAATAAAGGCAAAGTCAGAATTAACAAACCACAGCTCTGCTTTAATTTTCAGTTGAAGATTAAAGAGCTCTGGCCTGGAGCCTTCTGGGAAATGTTCCCTGACATGAGAGTCATCAACCTGAGTATAAATATACCATTCCTTCAAGGTCGAAATGAAAAACATCAGAGAGTTCTTCACTAGGCCTCAGAAATCCATGTGATCTGTCATGGAGGAGTAGAATGCTGGAACATAAGACACAGGCTCACACAGCCCAAAATTCATAATTCCTATTTTTCTTTAAGATTTTATTTATTTATTCATGAGAGACACACAAAGAGAGAGAGAGGCAGAGACACAGGCAGAGGGAGAAGCAGGCTCCATGCAGGGAGCCCGACGTGGGACTCGATCCTGGGACTCCAGGATCATGCCCTGAGCCGAAGGCAGGTGCACAACTGCTAAGCCACCCAGGCATCCCAAAATTCATAATTCCAAATGTGCCAGTAAGGATGGTCACAAATGGCCTTCTAAGTTTCTCAACAACCAGGGGAGTGTAGTGATCTATAGCATCAATCACCACTGGCTCGAAACTCTCATTCTTGAAGGAGCCCACAATGTCTTCCTAATCAATGACTACACTGAGTTGCATGTAGAGCTTCATGACCTTTAAAAGTTCTTTAAATGAGTTCCTGCAAAAGAAAGAAAAAAGAAGTGAGAAATGTTCAATATTCATAAATAGTGTTAATCTTGGAACACACAAAAGAATCCTGCCACCAGAAGTGACTAATCTAGAAAGCACTTTTGGCAATAATCCCTTCTATTGTTCTCTCCTAAGAATTTTCTGCTCTAGCTGTTGGTCTTTTCATGATCTCCAAATCTACCTTGTTTTTTCTTTGCTATAATTCTTCCTAATGCTTCGAATATTCCTCTTCCTTCCTTCCCCTCATGGAACTCCTACCCGCTTTTCAATGCTCTTCCTGCCCTGAGATGTTACCAGCTATAGCTGAAGCCTATGACCTCTCTCCATTGGCTGAATGCTGAAGTTCATCCATGATGCTCTATATGATCTTCAATTATATGTAAACTTTGCTCTCGAATGTACATGTGTGTAGGACTTATTTTCCCGGGGCTGTAAGCATCTCGATGACAGGGTCCTATGAACATAAGTGAAAAAACAGCATTTTCCGTTGGAGAAACCACTGTAGAAGCTGTGTGCCAGTGACAGCTGCTAGTTTTTTGCTTTCAACTACTGGGCAGATAGAGGCCTTCACACTCCACTGGCAAAAAAATCCTTCAAAAACGGTCACTATTATTTAAGCTCCCCGCTTAAGGGCCAGTGAATAAGGACTTTGCACTTTTCTCTATCTCTCAGGGCCTCTTCTGTGATACAAAGTCTAAAAAGCCTTACTGAAGATTAATATCCATGTAAGCTTTTACTTGAGTGTTTACTTTGTTTTATGGGGTATTCATTTACTTTTCTAATAATGTTTAAATCTTTGCTATGGTGATTCTAAACTGAGGATCCACAAAATAGGCTGAAAATTAGATTCTAATTAGGATTCAGGCAGTTGACTTATAAACCAAAGATCAGCAATCAGGTACTTGATCTACTTTTGCTAAAGTGAAGGCACAACACTTAAAGAGAACCCTTAGGTAAGAGCACTGCCCTATGCCCTCTGGCAAGCGGTGAAGGGGGAGATAGAAACATGGCTCCAGGAGGAAGGTCTCTACCCTGACTTTTTGCTATAATTCCTAAGGAGGTTTATAAATACATCTATGCCTGGGCTTCACCATTAATAATTTACATAAGACTTTCTGAAAGTGGGGCCCCAAGCATAAGTATTTGCTTAAAGCTCCTCAGGTGATTCTAATATGCAGCCAGGGTTGAGAAGTGCCATCCTGAGAGAAAGAGAAGGCAAATATGCATTTATCCTAACATAAGGACACAGGGTATACCACTATTCATGTATATTTAAATGGTTCGACTATGTTCTAAAGATTTATTTATTTGAGAGAGGGAGAGAGAGTGGTGGGGGGTGGGGTGGAGAGGGGCAGACAGGATGGAAAAGGGCCAGAGAATCTCAAGCAGACTCTGCACTGGGTGCTGAACCTGACGTGGAGCTCCATCTCACAACCCTAAGATCATGACCTGAGCTGAAACCAAGAGTCGGACCCTTAACCAACTGAGCTACCCAGGTGCCACTGGTTCAACTCTTTTTATAATTGGTTCAGGAGAAAGAAGATGGAATGAACTAATTTGGGGACAAAAGTTGTAAGAAGTTCTGTTTCCATGAAGAAAATTCTTTCTATGAGAATAATTACTGATAATCACTGGGGACAAGAGAGAGGAAGTTGTTTTGTCATTTCAGTGGCATGATCAGTAGGACAGCCTTCTTCCAAAAGGACACAAGGTTATGAGGAGAAAATAAATGGGACTAAATGGACAGTCAGTGTAGTAAGTTTGATGAGGTTGTTCTGATTGGATCAGGGACAGGAGGAGGAAAGCAGATAACTACTTTAAGCAGGAGAGAGAACAGGGCAGCCCAGGTGGCTCAGTGGTTTAGTGCTGCCTTCAGCCCAGGGCATGATCTTGGAGACCCAGGATCGAGTCCCACGTTGGGCTCCCTGCAGGGAGCCTGCTTCTCCCTCTGCCTGTGTCTTTGCCTCTGTGTGTGTGTCTCTCATGAGTAAATAAATAAAATCTTTAAAAAAAAATTTAAGCAGGAGAAAGAACAGTCCAAGGAGGCTTCTTGAATTCAATGATCACATCAGGATAATTTTCCTAATTATATCTGGGATAATATCAAAGGTTTCAATAACTGTAAAAGGCTAGTCAAGGAAGATGTAATTTATAATTCAACCTAGTATTTTTAGAAGTCTTGATCTTTCTGTAATAAAGGTTTATCTTCTGCCTACTATGTGTTATACACTATGGTAGGTTTTGTGGGCCTAGTAATGTGCAAAGAAAACATGATCTTTGCCCTCATGGCGCTTACACTTTGATAGGGAAAACAGATATTGAGCAAGTCATTACAAATAAAAAAAGTACCAGTGTGTTCACTGTTTCAAAAGAAAAAGCTAGGCATTATGAAAGTGTTGAAACAGCTTAGTTAGCATAGCAGTTAGTACAGTGATTCTCTCTGTGCACTACTATCAATTTCAAATACATCAGTGGAGATACATTTTTAAAATTAAGTATTTTGGGGGGGCAGCCCCCGTGGCTCAGCGGTTTAGCACTGCCTTCTGCCCACGGCGTGACCCTGGAGACCTGGGGTCGAGTCCCAAGCTGGGCTCCCTGTATGGAGCCTGCTTCTCCCTCTACCTGTGTCTCTGCCTCTCTCTCTTTCTCTCTCTCTCTGGTAAATAAATAAATAAATACATAAAATTAAGTATTTTTTAAATGTTTTTTTAAATTTTTATTTATTTATGATAGGCACACAGTGAGAGAGAGAGAAGCAGAGACACAGGCAGAGGGAGAAGCAGGCTCCATGCACCAGGAGCCCGACGTGGGACTCGATCCCGGGTCTCCAGGATCGCACCCTGGGCCAAAGGCAGGCGCTAAACCTCTGCGCCACCCAGGGATCCCCTATTTTTTTAAATGTTTAAAGGGGGAACCTGGCTGGTTCAGGCAATAGCTGACTCAGGCGATAGCACATGTGACTCTTGATCTCAGTGTCCTGAGTTCAAGTTTTAAAAAAAAAAGAAAGAAAAAGAAAAAGAAAGAAAATTAAGGTAACACATGGAATAGTCTTGAAAAATTCAAGACAGCAGCTATAAACTTTTAGAAATTAACACTTGGAAATATAAACATTAACTTCCAATGAGAGAGAAAAAACTGGCAGAAACAGTGCTAAGCTCTATAGGTCACACTCTAAAAGTGTATGTTCCCTGATTCATCTAGTTGGAGGATGGGAGAACAAAGGGAAGACATGGGGATTTTTTGTTTGTTTTCCAATAGCTTTCGTTCTCTGCTATCTCAACTCCTACATTGCCTGGCACATATTAAGTACCCAATAAGTCTTTCTAATGAAAAAAAAATACAGCACAAAAGTAAGTGCTAAGTCAGGGGTATAGAGAAGTTTAGAGAAGAAATGAGATAAATAAAACACATTTTATGTAGGAGGCAGTATTTAAGAAATGCCTGGACTGGGCAGCCCCGGTGGTGCAGAGGTTTAGCGCCACCTGCAGCCCAGGGCATGATCCTGGAGACCCGGGATGGAGTTTGGCATTGGGGCTCCCTGCATGGAGCCTGCTTCTCCCTCTGCCTGTGTCTCTGCCTGTCTCTCTGAATGAATAAATAAATAAATCTTAAAAAGAAAGAAAGAAAGAAAGAAAGAAAGAAAGAAAGAAAGAAAGAAAGAAAGAAAGAAAGAAATGCCTTGACTGGTGAGTAGCTTCATTTTCAGAAATGAGGGAGCAGCAAGGACATTCTACTTAACACAGACACTATGATTTTCCTCTCTATGATTTCATAGTTAAGATGAGTACCTTCTTGTTATTTTGAGTTTCCGATGAGTGGAATTTCCAAGAGTCAGCCTCATGACTTACCGTCTGCCAGGCTGAAAGCAAGTGAGTTATGCAATGAGTGGATCTTAATGGCCAGGTTCAAGTTTTGCAAAAAATCAATCTTTGTAAGTGACCTCATCATCAAAAAACTTATGAAAAGAGAAAGAAGTGAAATTGAGTAACTGTGACTTTATCCAACAATGAAATGGTGAGCTTCCTTGTCCCTAAGCTGGAGAGATTGAAGGCAAGGAGAGAAGTAGGCGAGGTTCATAAGGTGAGATTCACCCCAATTTCTAAGGGTACTATTTACTCATTCAAGCTTGGAAGCTAAACAAACTGGGAATGTTTGCCAGAGTACCATATTCCCAAGACTGCCTGAATTGACTTGTTCAGAGATAATGGAAGAATTGTTTGATTTATTAGTTAATTCATTCACTCATTCAGATTTCCCAAATAATAATTGCTTTATTTTTGTGTAAAAAAAAAAAAGGGCAAACAGTTTATGACACTACCTTAGCCTTCACTTCCTGCTTGTGCAGAGCCTCAAGGGTGATCAAAAGTGAGCACTTAGGGCCTTCTCAGGTCTTTCCTCAACATGTGCACAGTCCTGAATGTGCACATGGCCTTCTAGATTCCCAGGAATAGGTCAGAGCTTCTCAAATCCAAGAATCATCTTCTCAATTAGTTATACCACAATATATTGAGTTATATAAGCATTCAAACATTCCAAGTTCATATTCTTATAACTATGTAAAAATTGTTTATTTTTTAGCTAAATAGTATATTATTATCTGGTTTTCATTTGTGTAGTTTTCTCCCCCTTGGAGTTAATTTTGCCTGTTTAAAAAAATTGTTTAGGTTTTGTTTTGTTTTGTTTCTGTGTGTATTGCTCAGCCTTTCAATTTCCTCTAATTCAATTTCCAGTAATGTCAACCTATTGACTAATTTTTTTCCTAGGATATGTTCTTTCTGGATTCTTCCACTGATTCAGTCTGAACTAACTGCTCTCCACGCCAACTGCACAGCTGATGTCTTAGGGCAAATCTTAACACTCTCTTCTTTCACCAGTTCTATTGACTGACTCTCTGTCTTCCTCTTTCTTGGTTAGGCCACTGTTCTGCTGGGACTAAATGCTGCAGTAAATTCTTAAGAAGCAGTATATGAAAAGGAAAACCTTTGAGATGATTTTACTGTCAAATCTTCTTGATTTTCTGTGAACACTGTTGTAATGTCAACGCTAAAAGGATTGATGCCATTCTGAGTCTTATTCACCACTGAAGTGTAGTAAAACATTTAGGTTGCTTTTTATTAATCACTACTACTCTGAAATTTCACTATGATTGGTCTCAGTGTAGATCATTTTTTTATTCTTTGTCTTGAGTGCTGGATGGGAACCTTTCATTGTGGAGTTTCATGTATTTTAGTTCTGAAATTTCTTCTTGTATTAGCTCTTTGATAAGTTTCTGCAGTTTTACTGTTTTCTTTTTCTAGAATCATTAGTAATCAGAAAAATCATCTTTATCCAGTCTTCACAAATGATACTTAAGATTTAATATAAACAAAGTAGCGTTTTATCAAATCGATCTGGAAATGTTTATGAAGGGTTCCTGTGAATGGGCTGAAGATAGAGGTGAGAGGATATGAGATGGAGGAGTGCAGAGGATGATGAACAGAGCCAAACAATGTTTCCAATTTTCTTACGCTATAGTTATGGTTTAAGCTGGACCTTGAAGTAGACACACATACCACACATATCTTTTTTCATAATAATAATTCAGTAGACTCAAATGAAATTTTGCTGAACATTTAACACACCAAGGCACTCATAGCTTATCACTTATGGTAGAAGGGTCCAAACACTACCGTCCAGTATGGCAGCCATTAACTACATGTAGCTGTTGGGCACTTGAAATGTGGCTAGTGTGAACTGTAAAATACACACCAGATTTCAAAGATTTAGTATAAACGAACATGAAATATTTCATTAATAATGTTTATATTGTTTACATGTTGAAATTATATTTTGGATATATTGAGTTAAATAAAATATATTATTAAAATTAGCTTGACCTGTTTTTATTTTTCATGTGGCTCCTGGAATATAATTACATCATGGGGCTTGCATTTGTGGCTCCTGTTATATTTCTGTTGGACAGAACCAGTCCACAGAATAGAAAGATATGATACGTGATGTGAACAAAAGTCCATTCTGTTGGAGTGATATCACATTATGCCCATGGTCTTAAAGAATCTGAGATACCCGGTCCATCATTAGATAATGACTTCCCCCTCAAAACAAGGTTTCGTTTTTGTGAGGTCCACGAAGAGAAAAACCAGGGTGGGAAGGTGGGGATATAGAGAAGCTTCAGGATAAGCCTTCATTGGATGATGAGCAGAAGGAAAGCTTCATCCATCTCTTCATTTCCTATATGGGCAACCCTGCCTTGGACCCTCAGAGTCTTCACGCTGACTCTCTGAACCCTCACCTAGAGCAACTTTTCTCTATGGTTTCCCTGTCCTGTGACCCAGAGCCTCTATCCATGTCAATGTGATAAGCTCTTGAGGACTTACTTAGAGTTGAAAGCGTTCCTCTTTCTTGGAAATAAACTACATTTTAGTAAAGGTCGTGTCCCTTTTTTTATATATATAAATTTATTTTTTATTGGTGTTCAATTTGTCAACATATAGAATAACACCCAGTGCTCATCCCGTCAAGTGCCCCCCTCAGTGCCCGTCACCCATTCACCCCCACCCCCCACCCACCTCCTTAATCAAGCTCTAAAAAATAACTGCACTTGGTGGTATACATATGGCTTCTTATAGTAGACAGCTGACCAGGAGTATCCTGGGAGCCTTCTCTTTGGCAATTTTTGCTACAGTGAAAACCACAAAGTGACTAGAAAATGAGTCCAGGAGACAGTCATGGGGTGGAGGGCTGATCTTTAACCTTAGAAACTTCCTTTAAAGTGTAAATGCTTTGTGTAGCCAAGCCCCAGCTTGGCTCCACTCAAAATTCAGACATCTTGGGTGTGAAAATCAAGGAAACCTTAAAAATGCAGTAGGGAAGGCCTGAAGGAAGAGGTCTCAGCAGGTACCACACAGTCCACACAGCCAGCAGGGGAAAGGAAGGTAAGAATTATTTCAACACAGGAAGGCACTTTTCACTTAGGAGTTGAATGGAACTAGAGGGTATTATGCTAAGCGAAATAAATTAATCAGAGAAAGACAATTAATCATATGATCTCACTCATAAGTGCACTTTAAGAAACAAAACAGAGGATCATAGGGGAAGGGAAGGAAGAAAGGAAACAAGATGAAATCAGAGAGGGAGCCAAACCCTAAGAGACTCTTAGTCATAGGAAACAAACTGAGGGCTGCTGGAGGGGAGGGTGGGTTGGGAGGATGTGGTAACTGGGTGATGGACATTAAGGAGGGCACTTCATGGAATAAGCACTGGGTGTATGTAACTGATGAATCATTAAACTCTACCTCTGAAACTAATAAAACACTATATATTAATTGATTCAATTTAAATAAATTTTTAAATGTCTGGAGAAAAAAAAAAAAGAAAAGGAAGGGAGATCCCTCCCTTCCCCAACAATAAGTCACTAACCATCACCTTTGACCAACAAGGAACCGCCCCAATCTCAAACTCTTGCTCTCCTAGAAATATGTCTTCAGAGTAACCTTCCCCACTTTCCTCCCAAGGTCTGGTAAGAGCTCACCTTCTCTTGGTGTCTTGGGATTCTCCGTCGGTTGCTTGGCCTGAATTGCAGTTCCCTTGCTCTCTCCGCCTAAACTCATTTTTTGCTGGAGTCAAATGGTTCTGCTCTGTCTTAAGTCAACCCGGGCTCCCAGGCCGGGCCTCAGGACCCCGCAGGCACCTGCCCCGCCCAGGTGCATCAAGCAGGAAGGAGAGACAGGTGGAGGGAGACTCAGGATGGTGGGGAGGTGGTGGGGGGGCAAGCTGCAGGCCTACGCGGCGTGCCTGCCCTCACTGGGTGGCAGCCAAGCATCAGGCCCGGTGTCTTCACCCCACCCCTGCTGGGCCCTTTGACACCTCTTGGGGCCCCGACCTCTCACCTGGGCCCTGCCTGGAAGTCCAGGGCTGCAGAGTCTCAACGAAAATCCTGCGAGGACAGGCCAGTCCCTGCAGCGGCCAAGGGAAACTCCAGGGCAGGGCTAGCCTGGAATGCCAAGTTGGGTCTGCTGTTCAGATTCCCTTGCCTTTTGCTGGACCTTTCTCTGGACTTTTGGGTGCCCGTTGCCTTCTCACTATCTCTGTCACACAGCCCTAGCCTCCGATTCTCCCCTCTTCCCCCAGGGAAGAGCCCCAGGGGGCGGAGCTTGGAACAGCCTGGCGTTCACAGCCTGGCACCTGCTATAATGCAGCAGCGCAGGTCGGGGCGGGGGGACGCCTGAGCAATCTCACCCATTCAACACCAATTTATTGGACCCTTAGCGTGGGTCAGAGCAGAGTGGTTCTGCAAACGAAACAAAAATCATTCCTCGTGGAACTCATGTTAGAGAGATGAGCATTAGCTCATCTAATATGTTAGCTCATCTATCATGTTAGGTGGTGCTAAGTGCTTAGGAGAAAAAAAATGAAGCAGGGGTGCCCCCCCCCCCCGCCCTGAGATGTGACTTCCTGATAAGGCTCTGAAAGAAAAGGATGAGCTTCACCACCAGGATGCTTGCTGTTTCTTAACAACTGAGTGTCTGTGGGGCAGCATTATGCTTGGCCTGGCCTTTCCTTTGCTTCCTTACTTTTTTTTCTTTCTTTCTTTCCTGCCTTCTTCTTTGGTGTTAAGGTACTATCATGTGTTTTTTGGCATTTTCAAATGCATTATTTGATTATAATCCTCACAACCACCCTCACAGGTAATGTTATAAACCATCCCACTCCCCACCCCTCTCTCTCTCTAACAAATGAGTCTGAGGTTCAGGTTTGTTGAGGGTCTCTGACTTTCTTTTTCTTTAAAGATTTTATTTACTTAATCATGAGAGACACAGAGAGAGAGGCAGAGACACAGGAGAGGGAGAAGCAGGCCCCCCGCAGGGAACCCCACAAGGGACTTGATCCCAGGACCCCGGGATGACGTCCTGAGCCAAAGGCAGATGCTCCACCACTGAGCCACCCAAGTGTCCCTGAGGGTCTCTGACTTAACCAGGGTTCAGGGATCCCAAACACCATATTAAAAAATGACACTTTTCAGTAAATTGTGTATTTTTGGATCTTCCATATACATGACCATCAAAATCAAGATGGATAAATGCTTGTTCTTTTCCCATCCTTAGGCCTTTCATTTCTCTTATGATTATGGAACATACAGTGTTAAATAGAAGTGATGATGGTAGGCATTCGTGGCTGGTTCTGGATCTCAAAGATAGCATTAAGTATGATTTCTTCCATAGTTTTATGTTCTTGTTTATAGATATATGTCTCTAGGTACATATATAGATATACATCCTTTATCGGAAAAAAGAATGCTATCTTTCTTTAAAAAAACAAGACTTTAAAAACACTAAAGAAATTATATCAAAATGTTTTCAACATCTATTTGAGATGATCATGTAGATTTTACTCTTTTCAACTATTAATGTAATTTATAGAAGTTGATTTTTCTTTTTAAAACCTTTTACTTTTTTTTTATTATTATTATTCATGATAGGCACACACAGTGAGAGAGAGAGAGAGAGAGGCAGAGACACAGGCAGAGGGAGAAGCAGGCTCCATGCACCGGGAGCCCGATGTGGGATTCGATCCCAGGTCTCCAGGATTGCGCCCTGGGCCAAAGGCAGGCACTAAACTGCTGCGCCACTCAGGGATCCCCTAAAACCTTTTACATTTTGAAATACAAACAGAAATTCAGAAAAGTGCAGGAGCACCTGGGTGACTCAGTCGGTTGAGCATGTGACTCTTGATTTCAGCTCAGGTCATGATCTCAGGATCCTGGGATCAAGCCCTAACTTGGTATCCCTATTCAGCGGGGAATCTGCTTAGGGGTTTTCTCTCTCTCTCTGTCTCCCTCTGTCCCTCCCTTTTCTTTTTTTTTTAAAGATTTTATTCATTTATTTATGAGAGACACAGAGAGAGAGAGAGAGAGAGAGGCAGAAACACAGGCAAAGGGAGAAGCAGGCTCCATGCAGGGAGCCCAATGTGGGACTCGATCCCAGGACTCCAGGATCACGCCCTGAGCCGAAGGCAGGTGCTCAACTGCTGAGCCACCCTGTCCCTGTCCCTCCCTTTGCTTGCACATGCTCTCTCTCCCAAAATAAGTAATCTTTTTAAAAAACCAAAAGAGCATAAAATATAAATATTTAGTTAATAAGTAGAAACATGCTTGGAAAAAGCACCCAAAGAAATGAAACGTTGCCCTTACTAACCCAGAGGTTCTCTGAGCGATGCCCCTGAATGTCCATCCCTACCGGAAGCACTACCATGACTTAAATGCTAAATTGCTTCATATGACTTTATAGTTTGCCCAACTATGTATGCATTTCTAAACAATAAAATTTGGGTTTTGGCTGTTTTTGTTCTTTTGCTGTTTTGAATTGGATCATTTTGCGGGGGGGGGGGGTCATTCCAACTTCCCTGTATTTGAAGCTAAATTCCATTTTTATTCTTTTAATAGTTACTAAAGAGATTACAGCACGCATCCTTCACAAAGTTTAGCTTAAGCAATATCTTTATTCCTCCTTTATGTTATCATGACCTTAGCATACTATAATGCAACTTCCTCCACACCCAATTTATGCGGTAAATTATGTAATTTAATGCTCTCCCTAAAGATTTTACCCTTACTACAAAATAAAATGCACATACAGGAAAGCACACGCAAAAGCATGTAGTTCTCAACAACCCATTACAAAGTGAACATCTAGAAAACCAGCCCCCGAGAAAGAGAAGACAGGCCACAGTGCTGAAACTTCTCTTGTGCTTTACTTTAATCACTGATCCCTTCCTCTCCTCCAAGGTAAGCAATAGCCTGACATGTATGGTAATTTCTTCCTTGATTATTTTTATGGTTTTACTACAAAGCATCAACGTTTGTACTAGGCAGTCTAGTTTTGCCAGTTTTTGGACTTTAAGTGTAACCACACTATATTATTTTTTCACATGTGGCTTCATTTGATACGCATTATGTGAGTTTCATCTATGCTGTTGCATAGCTGCAAATCATTAATTTTCATTTAGTTGTACATGTATATATCATCATGTTGAATAAGTAAAATTATTCTGTTTATTGAGCTGTTCATGGACTATGAAGAATGCTGCTATGAACGTTCTTGTATATGTCTTCTTACATACACACACATTTTTGCGTGATATATAGACTCATTGCCAAGCCCAAAGTCATCTATGTTCTCTGTTATCTTCTAGAAGGTTTATAGTTTTGCATTTATGAATCATTTTGAGTTATTTTTTGTGAAAGATGTAAAGTCAGCACTGTCTAGATTCCATTTTTTCCCCTTCTTTTTGGCCTGTGGCTATTCATTCGTCCCAGCCTCCTTTGTTGAAAAGACTATCCTTTCTCCATTGAATTGCCTTTGTTCCTTTGTCAAAGATCAATGGACTGTTTGTGGGCCTACTGGTGGACTTTCTATTCTGTTTCACTGTCTACTCTTTTGTCAGTCCTACAATGTTTGGATTACTACAGTTGTATAGTAAGTTTTGAAGCTGGGTAGTGTCAATTCTCTTTTTCTTGTTCTTCAAAATTGTGTTAGTCCAGGTCTTCAGCTTGCCATATAAACTTTGGAATTAGTTTGTCAATACCCACAAAATAACTTATTGGAATTTTGACTGGGATTGCATTGACTCTACAGATTAGGTAGGGAAAAACTGACATCTTGACAATGTTGCGTCTTTCTATGAACACAGATTCTCTCCATTTATTAGGTTATCTAATTTCTTTAATCAGTTTTGTACTTTTCCTCATATACATCTTCTCTCTACATATATTCTGTTAGATTTAGATCTAAGTATTTCACTTTTGGGGGTGCCTTTGTAAATGGTATTGTGTGTGTGTGTGTGTGTGTGTGTGTGTGTGTGTGTGTGTGTGTGTTTTTAAATTTAAATTCAATTTGCCGCCTTCCTTTTGGCCGGAACCGCCATCTTTCAGTAATTTGCCAAAATGAGCACAAAGGGAAAGCGGAGAGGTACCTGTTATATGTTCTCTAGGCCTTTTAGAAAACATGGAGTTGTTCCTTTGGCCACATACATGCGAATCTATAAGAAAGGTGATTATTGTGGACATCAAGGGAATGGGCACTGTTCAAAAAGGAATGCCCCACAAATGCTACCATGGCAAAACTGGAAGAGTCTACAATGTTACTTAGCATTCTGTTGGCATTGTTGTAAACAAACAGGTTAAGGTCAAGATTCTTGCCAAGAGAATTAATGTCCGCATTGAGCATATTAAACACTCAAAGAGCCAAGATAGCTTCCTGAAGCATGTGAAGGAAAATGATCAGAAAAAGAAGGAAACCAAAGAGAAAGGCACTTGGGTCCATCTGAAGTGCCAGCGTGCCCCACCCAGAGAAGCACACTTTGTGAGAACCAATGGAAAGGAGCCTGAACTGCTGGAACCCATTCCCTATGAATTCATGGCATGATAAATGTAAAGAAAACAAAAGACCTCAGGATTGAATGAATAAATAAATAAATAAATAAATAAATAAATAAATAAATAAATTTGATTTGTCAACATACAGTGTAACACCCAGTGCTCTTCATTTCACATCATGTGACCACTGTAGTGCCCATCACCCAGTCACCCCATCCCCCCACTCACTTCCCCTTCCACAATCCTTTGTTTCCTAGAGTTAGGAGACTCTCATGGTTTTTCTGCCTCTCTAATTTTTCCCCACTCAGTTTCCCCTCCTTCCCTTATAGTCCCTTTCACTATTTCTTATATTCCAAATGTGAGTGAAACCATATGATAAGTGTCTTTCTCCAATTGACTTATACACTTAATACCCTCTAGTTCCATCCACATTGATGTAAATGGTAGATATTCATCCTTTCTGATGGCTGAGTAATATTCCATTGTGTGTGTGTGTGTGTGTGTGTGTATACATATATATCATATCTTCTTTATCCACTTATCTAAGGACACATTGGCTAATTCCATAGTTTGGTTATTGTGGACATTGCTGCAATGAACATGGGGGTACAATGTCCATCGTTTTACTATATTTGTATCTTTGGGGTAAACACCCAGTAGTGCAATTGCTGGGTTGTAGGGTAGTTCTATTTTTAGCTTTTTCAGGAACCTCCACACTGTTTTCCAGAGTGGATGCACCAGCTTGCAAACCACCAACAGTGTAAGAGGGTTCCCCCCTTTCTCCACATCCTCACCAACATTTCTTATTTCCTGACTTGTTAATTTTAGCCATTCTCACCAATGTAAAAGTGGTATCTCATTGTGGTTTTGATTTGTATTTCCCTGCTGACAAGTGATGAGGTGCCATATTTTCATGTGCCTGTCGGCCATGTGTAGGTCTTCTTTGGAGAAATGTCTATTCATGTCTTCGGCCCATTTCTTGACTGGATTGTTTATTTTTGGGGTGTTGAGTTTGGTAAGTTCTTTATACATCTTGGATACTAGCCCTTTATCTGATGTCATTTGCAAATATCTTCTCCCATTCTGTAGGCTGCCCTTTAGTTTTGTTAACTTTTTCCTTTGCTGTGAAGCTTTTTATCTTGACGAAATCCCAGTAGTTCACTATTGGTTTTGTTTCCCTTCCCTTTAGAGACATTTCTTGCAAGAAGTTACCGTGGCTGAGGTCACAGAGGTTGCTGCCTGGGTTCTCCTCTAGGATTTCGATAGATCCCTGTCTCACATTTAGGTCTTTCATCCATTTTGAGTTTATCTTTGTGCATGGTGTAAGAATGGTCCAGTTTCATTCTTCTGCCTGTGGCTGTCCAATTTTCCCAACACCACTTATTGAAGAGCCTGTCTTTTTTCCAGTGGATAGTCTTTCCTGCTTTATCAGAGATGAGTTGACCATAGAGTTGAGGGTCCGTTTCTGGGTTCTCTCTTAGGTTCCATTGATCTATGTGTCTGTTTTTGTGCCAGTACCATGCTCTTGTTGATCACAGCTTTGTGCGACAGCTTGAAGTCTGGCATTGTGATGGCCCAGCTTTGGTTTTCTTTTTCAACATTCCTCTGGCTATTCAGGGTCTTTTCTGATTCCATACAAATCTTAGGATTATTGGTTCCAACTCTGTGAAGAAAGTCCATGGTATTTTGATAGGGATGTCACTGAATGTGTAAATTGCTCTGGGTAGCATACACATTTTCACAGTATTTATTCTTCTAATCTATGATCATGGAATGTTTTCCCACCTCTTTGTGTCTTTCTCAATTTCTTTCCCAAGTGTTCTGTAGTGATTAGAGTACAGATCCTTTACTTCTTTGGTTAATTTTTTCTAGGTATCTTATGGGTTTTGGTGCAATTATGAATGGGATCGATTCCTTACTTTCTCTTTCTTCTGTCTCATTATTAGTGTATAGAAATGCTACTGATGGGCAGCCCCGGTGGCACAGCAGTTTAGCGCTGCCTGCAGCCCAGGGGCATGATCCTGGAGACCCTGGATCGAGTCCCATGTCAGGCTCTCTGTATGGTGCCTGCTTCTCCCTCTGCCTGTGTCTCTGCCTCTCTCTCTCTCTCTCTCTCTCTCTCTCTCTCTCTCGGTCTCTATGAATAAATAAATAAAATCTTTAAAAAAAAAGAAATGCTACTGATTTCTGTGAATTGATTTTGTATCCTGCCACATTGCTGAATTGCTGTTTGAGTGCTAGGGATTTTGAGGTGGAGTCTTTTGGGTTCAACATATACAGTATCATGCCATCTGTGAAGAATGAGAGTTTTACTTCTTCTTTGCCAATTGGATGCCTTTTATTTCTTTTTGAGGCTGGGACTTCTATACTGTATCAAACAACAGTGGTGAGAATGGTCATCCTTGTAGTGTTCCTGACCTTATGGGGAAAACTGAGAGCTTTCCAAATTTCTTCTTGTGATTGGTTCAAATTTCAATGCATTATGGTCTGAAAATATGCACGGAATGACCCCAATCTTTGGTAGGAGATGAAACCCGATTTATGACACAGTATGAGATCTATTCTGGAGAATGTTCTATGTGCACTGGAGTAGAATATGTATGTATATGTATGTTTTAGGATGGAATGCTCCATATATTTCTGTGAAATCCATCTGGTCCAGTGTTTCGTTCAAAGTCCTTGTTTCCTTGTTGACCTTCTGCTTAGATGATCTGTCCATTGCTGTGAGTGGGGTATTGAAGTCCTCCTACTATTACTGTATTATTATCAATGTGATTCTTTACTTTTGTTATTAATTGGCTTATATAATTGCCTGCTCCCTTGTTAGGAGCATGAATATTTATATTTATTAAATATTCTGCTGGACTTGAAGATCATACCCTTTAAGTATGCTACAGTGTTCCTTTTCATCCCTTACTACTGTCTTTGGTTTAAAATCTAATTTGCCTGATATGAGGATCACTACCCTAGCTTTCTTTTGAGGTCCATTAGCATGATAAATGGTTCTCCACCCCCTCATTTTCAGTCCAGAGGTGTCTTTAAGGCCTCAAATGAGTCTCTTGTAGACAGTATATAGATGGGTCTTGCTTTTTTATCCAACCTGACACCCTGTGTCTTTCGACTGGAGTATTTAGTCCATTGACATTCAGAGTTACTATTGAAAGATATGAATTTAGTGCTACTAAATTACCTATAAAGTCCCTGTTTCTGTGGATTGTCTGTTTCTTTCTGTTCTATGTTACTCTTGGGCTCTCTTCTTGCTTTCAGAATCCTGTTTAATATTTCTTGCATGGCTGGTTTGGTGGTCATATATTCTTTTAGCTTCTATCTGTCCTGGAAGCTCTTTATCTCTCCTTCCATTCTGAATGACAGCCTTGCTGGATAAAGTATTCTTGGCTGCATGTTTTTCTCATTTGGTACCCTGAGTATACCATGCCAGCCCTTTCTGACCTGCCATGTCTCTGTGGATAGACCTGTTATTAATCTGATGTTTCTCTTCCACTTTATGTTAGGAATCTCTTGTCTTGAGCTGCTTTCAGGATTTTCTCTTTATCTCCAAAATTTGCAAGCTTCAGTATTATATGTCAGGGTGTTGATCAGTTGTTGTTTTATTTGGGGGTGGGGGGAAGGTGGAGAGGAAGTCCTATCTCTTGGATATAAATACTTGTTTCTTTCCCCAGATTAGGGAAGATTTTAGCTATGATTTGTTCAAACATACCTTCTGGTCCTCTCTGTCTCCATGCCCTCTGGAATCCCAATAATATGGATTTTTTTTTCAAACTATCACCCAGAGTCTCTCCTCTTGGGTTCTTAGTTGTTTTTCTCTTTTCCTCAGTTTCCTTTTTCCCCATCAAGTTGTCTTCCATGTCACTTATTTTCTCTTCTGCCTCATTTACCCTGGCTGTTAGAGCATCCAGTTTAGAGTACATTTTAGAAAATTTTTAATTTTGGCCTGATTAGATCTCATTTCTGCAGTGAGAGAATCTCTTGAGTGTTTTATGCTTTTTTCAAGTCCAGTTAGTAATTTTATCATTGTATTCCTGAATTCTATCTCTAACTTTTTACTTAAATCCATATCCATTAAATCTGTATTGCCTCTGGTTCTTTTTTTTTTTTTTGTGGTGAATTCTTCCTTTTAGTCATTTTGTCCAGGGCAGAATGGCTGTACAAGTGAGCAGAGTCAAAATATCACCCACAACCCAAGCAAAATACACACTAGATACTTCCATAGAGGTCCGGGACCAGAAAAAAAAAGAAAAAAGACAAAGAAAAAGAAAATGAAATTTAAAAAAAAGGGGGTGGGGGGAGTTGGGGGAAAGTTAGGGTTAGGAAAAAAAAGAAAAAGAAAATGAAATTTTAAAAAAGGGGGTGTTGGGGGAGGGAAATGGTGCATGAGAGAAAACAGAATCTCACAGGGTGGACCAAGATGGTGATCCACCTGGTTTTGAGTGTATTTTGGTCTGTATGTTGAAGGTATGAAATTCCAAATTTATATATATATATATTTTTTTCATATATATATATATATATATAGAAAAACTTCTATATTTACAAAAATAAAATATTGAATAAGTGGTAAGGAAGCCAAAAATGAAGAATATATCTATAACATGTGATTGTAAAATACGAAAGAAAAAACTTCAAAACAGAGTTAATAAAATGTTATAGTTAAGATGGGAAAAGAGAATGAATATTGGAAAATTTTAACCTGAAAGATAAATCATAAGAAAAAAAAAATCCTCGAGTGCTAAATGCTACTTTCTCTTAGTCCCGGATTCTTCAGTCCCTGTAGGTCAGTAACTTGCTGTTCGGGTTCTTGGGGCTGGTCTTCTGTGGGCCGGGCCTGCTGCCGGATTCTCGGGTGTCGGTGCCTGGGTGGAGCGGCTCTGCGCCTTGCCGGGTGGCTGGGCTCAGTAGGAGCAGTTTGCTGTGTGAGGTTTTTATTCCTGGAGGCTTTCTGTGCCTCTTTTGAGGGCAAAGGAAAAAAAAAAAGGCCCAGGGCAAAGGAAAAAAAAAAAAAGGCCCGCAGAGGTCTCCAGCCCTGGAGCCAAGAGATCCAGCAGGTGCCAAACTGCAGTCCCCTCTAGCGCCCACTCACTCCTCCTCCTCCTCCTCCTCCTCCTCCTCACCACGAGCAGGTGGGCGGACCCTGACCTGTGCAGCAGGACTCCCGTGGGGAGAGGTTTCACACTCCCTCTGCCTCTCCCAGGTGAAAGCAGAGCGTTGCAGGAACCCGGCAGGCAAAGGTCACCCGATCTGTCCTCGGTTCGGTTCGTGTTTTATGGCACAAGCGGGAGTCCTCCCCGGGCTCCCTGACCTAAACCTGTTTCCCTGATCCCATGCTTGGGAGCTCTGCCCCTCAGGCGCCCCTGATCTTTCTGTTCCTCCAGGAATATTGAGACCTCACATTGTCCCTCCTGTAATTCTGCGTTTCACCACTGAGCACCTTTCAGGCAGGGAAGACTTTCCCGGGAGCAGATTCCTAAAGGTCCTGATTTTGAGCCCCAGGGCTGTATCGCTTTCCTGCAGCCCGGCTACAAAGGCTCCCTCCCCCTGCGCTTTACCTTCCCATAGATCCCCCGTTTCTCTTCTCCACAATCCTCCTTGCAAGAAGTGGTCCCTTTTCTATTTGTAGAGTTCCAGCCATGCTTTCCTTACCTCTCCGGTTGTATTCATAGGTGTTCAGGATGGTTTGAAAGTTACCTTGCTAAACTTGGGGGAACCAGATGAATCGAGATCCCCTGTCCTTCCGCCGTGTTGCCATTGGTATGGTGTTTTTAATTTCGAATTTCACTTTTCCATTGGTTATATGGGGAAATGATTGACTTTTGTAATATTAATCTTGTATCTTGCAACCTTATCATAATTACTTATTCCAGGAGTTTTTTGGGCCAATTCTTTTAGGTTGTTTACATAGGCAATCATGTCATCTGCTAACAAAGACAGTTTTATTTCTTCCTTCCGAATCTGTGTACCTTTTATTTCCTTCTCTTAAACTGCATTAGCTAGGACTAATATAAACGGTATTGTTTTTAATTTCAAACTTCAATTGTTCTTTTTGGTATAAAGGAAAGCAATTCTCTGTTTACTTAGCCTGGCTATGATTTAATCAATTTTATTGATATTTTCAAGAATCTAGGCTTTGGTTTTATTGATTTTCTTTATTGTTTTCCAGCTTTAAATTTCATTGATTTCTAATTTTTATAACAATTATTTATTTATAAACACTGGATAAAGTAATGTAGAACCTAAAGTACATGTGTTTAATTATCTTAAAATAGAACAAAGAAAGCTTCAGGCTCCTTAGGGGTTTAATCTCAAAGATGTTATCAAATGAAACACATAAATAATCAGCAAAATTCTTAGGAACTTGTAGAAATGTTCTTTATTTCATGCAAAGCCACATAATTTCCTATATTTTAATAGCTAATCAAGTAAACATTTCAAAAAATTCATTACATCACAATAAGTTAAAATACTACAAAGCAACTGCAAGTCCACGAGTTTGTCAAAACCAAACCGAGAGAACATTATGCATAGATAAGGCCAAAGATGCTAACTTACTTATAGGAGCATTTTGCAGCTTTTTCCAAATACATATTTGAAAATGTAGTGAGAATCTGCAGAGAAAAATAGTTAACCCATTGGTCAGATAGGAAAACATCTGTCATTACATATCAGGTAGTAATGGCTGATTAAAGACAAATTTGGCATCATGCACCAAAAATGAACAGAATGAACATTTAGAAAAATTATGACCAGATGCACATTTGAAAAGACTTATCCTCTATTTCACCTAATCCACTGAATTAGACAAATAACAAGTACTTCATTAATGCAACACAGAAATTAGGCTTTTGGTATACTTCGTTTGGGGACTGATATATATAAAAAGACACTGAAGGGATCAAAGAATATTTCAAATTCACACTGGATTACTGAACTTTAGAATTGCCCCAAGGAACTAGGATGTGGGCAGAAGTTATTTGAGAATGATTTTTTAAACTACTTAAAAGCACTACAATTAGTTACTACAAAAAATTTTATAAAAATTAAATACCAGAAAGTAACAACATCAATATTAGAGCTCTTTTTTCAATGCTATAATTTATAAATATATATTAGATTACAGTAATTTAAAAGACATGTCCACATGTTTTCTACCTTCTAAAATGAGAAAAATCCTTCAAGCTGATTTCAAAGTATGGACAAAAACAAATCCATTGGATTGCTTTTAATAAAATAAATACAAGTCTCTCCCCTACAACTTGGTGTACTAAGTAGGGAAGATGCTAGCCAGCGTTCTTTTGAGAAATACAGCTCTAAGTGACTAGATTGATAAGATTTATATCAATTATATTGACTCAATATGGTGTTGCACAGTCATAAATTATGATTTTACTCTACATATATCTGCCATAGTTAAACCACTTTTTCTACACTTTTGCACCGAGTATACAGAAAAAAAAATCTTTTATAAAATGATTTGAGATCAAGATAACCACCGAAGAAAAAATTTTCAGGAAAAAAAGTTAATTTTTTCCAGGGTGTGTGTCAAAAATAAATGTCTTTTAAGATTATCAATAAGAAGAGGAACATGCCAATATTCCTGCTTTATTAATAAATTAAAAATTGTAGAAAGGCTTCAACCAACCTCAATGGACGAATCTTTTGACAATGATAATAAAATTTTAGGAAGACCAGACTAAGTGTGAAAGGAATTAGAGGTGAGGTCATGTTCCCAATGATGGGATTGAGGATAGGGCAGGGCTAGTGCCCACTCTGCTGGGGAAAAGGATTCATCAGGCCTGGTCTCCAGGAGTTGGGGTAAGGGATGACAGGGCTTGGTCTTCTAGCTCTCTGGGCATGAAAAAGTCCACTGGGAAGAAGTACTTTTCATGGAGGGAATTCATATTTTAGAACGCCTCCTATAACCCTTTTGTATTATTCTCACCTCTCCTAATGAAACTTTGACAACTATGTAGGTTATTTATGAACTCCTTCTCATAAAAAGTTATCTTAAGGTTCTTATTTGTTGTTGTTGTTGTGTTTTTTAAAATCACTGTTATTGGAAATCCATTTTATGCCAACACATTACACTGAGAGTAATTCCTATTAATGAAGTGTCCTCTTTAGTGACCTACAGACAACACACTGAGTCAGCATATATCACATTTACATTCAGATGTTGCTTAGTTGTCTAGAAAAATATGTTTCACTACTTTCGGTGCAATATTACTATTCAAGTAGTGGGATGTGGAATCAGAACTAGTTCCTTTTGAGTGTACTGATCATCAGAAACAACTGTATACACACAAAAAAAGAAAATCTGTCAGCATATTAAAAACCATACTGTAAAAAGAAGTTTCAGAAAGTATAAAAGGACGAGGAAGGAAGAAAACAAAGAAAAGATAGAACTCTAAGTCCATTTACTCCTTAACATTTAGAATTTAATGTAATGTGATCCATTACACTTTACAGATTCAAGTATGTTAAGATTTCTCAGGGACATGTTTTGTCTCTTTAGTGCAAATATACTTATCCTTGTAACTTTCAGGCATGGTCCACTCAAATCACAAGTACAAAACTCCTATTACTGAACAGTGTGAATTGTAATTAGGGAGAGCTTTCTTTCTTTTAAGATGCTCATCAACATACCATCAAGAACATTCCCTGTATCTCTTACAAGACAAAAAATGAGGTTTGCTATTGTACATAAATGAAATTCTTTTATCCGAATGCTGAAATATACTTTTAAAAGCCCACAAATTGACTTTCCTATCCACATTTAATTTCATTTGGGTACACAACCAGTGTAAATTTAAGAACTGATATTCTAATCAAATAGTAGAGACCAAAAACAGATCAACTCATGGTATTTATTTTTGATTGTCAAATTTTCTGATCTATTTTTTAATAAATGGAAAATCTTTGAATGTTTTGACTTAGCTTTTATCACTCTTGTGAAGTGAGGACTTGTGTATTGAAAGTACTCGAAAGCCCTTATATTCACTTGGTAAGAGAGCAAATCCTAATAATTAGGTTTAAACCTTTTTTATTATTTTACTAATGATTTTTATAAAAATGCTTTACTGATAAGATCAAGTTACTGATGTAGTAACAAAAGTTAATTAGCAACTTACAGGTGATTCGTGAAATTAACAGATTATTATCACTTTCTGCAATGGTTATTTTGAATTATTGGCTTACTGAATATTCTTACCTAATAATTATTCAGAAAAATAATTTAGAAAATTTAACTGGATATCTATTATTACATAAGAAAGACATCAAAAGCTAATTGTCAGAAGTAATTGTTTAGGAAATTACTTTGCATTTAAAGTGTATGAACTTAGTAGTAATATTTTGCAGTAGATGTCATTACATTTTAATAAGCTTCCCCAAGCAGAAAACTTGTTCTTACTTTAGTTTTTTACACAAGGTGGCTTTACAGACATTAACTTAGTTCCTCCACCAATAAATTCTTTATTCTTCAGAGGTTAAAATGTTATGAACTCAAATTTGTCCAGCCAGGTAACCTTCCTATATGATCATATATAAAATCCTGTAAGATAAATTCTGCTTAAAAAGCTGAACACTCTAGATCATTTAAACAACCAAAAATTATTTTGGAAATAACTCAGAAGTCACAAAGGGAGCTAGGTTGTTTGTGAAGTATTACATACGCTTCAATTATTATAATCATAAAAAAATAATAAAGGAAAGTAGTACATTCCCCTACATATTCCTAGCAATTACTTTAGGGTATTATAAGTTACAAAAGTGACTTATAAGTGAATAATTTTTCTGCTGCTGCTTCTCGTACAGCATCTGGGTTTCATGATAAAACCTGATGAGAAACAACATTATACTTAGGGAAAATATTCCAAGGTAAACCCAAAGACCAAATATACCACAATACTATTTTCAGAGGACTTGTGATAAATTATTCCAAAAACAGTTTTTGTTTCAGGGACTTAAAAGCTTCTCGGTAATTATAAAGAAACTGAACCCCTCTCCGAGCTTATCATTTCTCCATCCAACACCTTCAAGTACCACTAGGAAGAACAGCAGAGGTTACAACTTCTTTTGTTTTGTTTTGTTTTAAACTCCAGCATATCAGCATCAACTCAATACCCTCACAATAGTTTTGTGAGGTAGATGAGTAGGTAAATAGCAAGTATCATCTTCATTTCATGAATGAAGAAATTGAGGCACTGAGAGGTTACATAATTTGTCCGAGATATTGAATGGTCAGTCATGAAATGACAAACAGTATCAAATGATCTCTGTTCCTGGCCTACAGTCTGTAACCACACTTTACAGTGAAAGTCTCTGTGTGGGTTCTCAAATGGGCAGCCTGTATGACCTTTGAGAATAAAATCTATCCATTTATAATTATTTAAAGGGGATTTAATCTCAAAGATCATAAAAATTAAACAAAATCAGGTAAGTAGGATGATATACTATTCCTTTCAGTATCTGCATAGAACTGTCTTTTAAAAATTTACATGATAATAAGTAAAAAGCAAAATAAAAAATTTAAAATTATGATTCAAGGGAAGATTACCTTCAAGAAACATAAAAAACATAAAATCATATTGTTAGGGTGATCATATAACTCATTTTTAAACTGGAAACTTCAGAGTGAAAGCGAGCACTATTAAAAATTATACAGAATAATAGGTGTTAAACTGAGACTTGTGGGCAAGCTCAAGAATAATCACCACTGGGTGAATCCATAGCAGGGATTCTTTGAGTTGCAAACATTTCAGGGACACAAAAAACTCTCCGGAAGCATATTGTGTTCAACTGTGCAATATTCACTGTCCAATAAAACACTGATGATTCAAAATATAATACCCAACTTTGGCTTAAACACAAAAATTAAAAAAGTCATTTTAAAATAATTAGCACGTTTAACAGTTATCACATATTTCCATTCTATAAACCAAAATTTAAGTATTAGTAAATGGATTCACTTTTTTCCTTAGAGTAACCAAATGTTATTTTCCACAAAGCATCAAGAGGCACCTTTAAAAATTAGAGAATTTTGTGGGACTCTTTGGCTATTAAAAAAAAACAAATACAAAAACAACCCACAATTTACCATTAATGCTTCAGATTCTCTTTGAGTGGAACGATCCACACTTAAGTTAATACGCTGAATGATAAAGGTGAACATTTCTCCCTGAAATGAAAATCTTTTACAAAGCAATACCAAAAGCGTATAGTAATTTCCAGTTACTAGCAAAGACTGAAAGAATAATACATCACCCGACTATAGTATACATGCTAAAGATACTATCAGTTGAAGTATAATCTTAATTATACATGCAAAAACCTCACTGATTTGCATATAGAGTTGAAAAAGAGCTTTCTACATTCAGTTATGTCTGGTAAGTAAGCCTTGTTTTAAGACATGGGTTTTGTAAATACCATTACTATTTGAGGTCTCCATCTCTTTGGGAAATATGGGATTAACACATTCTGTAGAAACAGCAAAAATGTAAATCACAATAATAAAACCATATGATGTTATTTAGTTATGACTTACGGCTTTCTTGGATCTTTAAAACAACTTTCCCAAGAAAAACTAATATGAAACAAACCGAACTACATGTTCTCAACATATACCGATCTTTACCATGAACTGCCTTCCACTACACCTGTACTTCCTAAGGCAGACACGTCAGGAACAGTGTGTAATAAACCTTACAAGAAAAGATGACACTATCCAATGGGCAATAAACTATTATTACTAAGATGTGATTAACTTTCAGGGCCTTTTTTTGTCCTGACATTTTCACTAAGAGTACAGTATAAATTCTAGGGCACACATATGTTCTGAAATACTGGATTGATGCGTTGATCTTGGTTAGTTGTTCATAAATTTTCAGACTTTAAACATCATCAAATATTCTGCTTTGAGACATCGAGAGGTATCGTCCACCAGGCTGATACCTGAAAGGTGGATAAAGAAATGATCTGAGGCATCAAAAATAACAAAGGAGGAGAGAAAAACAAGGACACATTAAAAGGAAGTGGCTACATAATTTGTAAGCATAATTTATAAAATCTATTCAGTAGCTGAAGGCAGAAACTTACAAAGATAATATCCCAAAGGGATTTACTTACTTAATTATAAATTAACCAACAGCTTTTTTAGAGCCTAGAATACCTTGTTTTCTATATATAAAAAAAAGAGAGATATAAAAAGAAAGGGATAGGGGGATATAAACTGAAGATTTAATAATCATTCTTAATTGTTCAATATAAATAGAATATTTTAGTGTTTTTGCTATTTATAGACAATACTATAGAAAATATCTCATGCATATGATATTTTGCTTTTGTTTAATCATTTCACAGAGTGGCCAAAACCACAGACCCTATAGCCAGAGTCCTGGGGTTTGAATGCCTGACTTTTGCCATTTGCAAGCTATTTTACTCTAAGTAAGTTAAGTTACTAAGCCTCTCAGGATTCAAATCCAATTGGATTTATAACCATAAAATATAGTATCATTGGTAATGTGCTTAGAATAGTATCCGATACCTAGCCATGACCATGTAGCTATTGCTAAATATGATAAATTTCATAAATGGGATCATTAGAAATAGGCATATAAACATTGTTAATAGTCTTACTAACAATTTCAATTCTTCTTTCTTATTTAGAATACCACTAGTGGTTTATGGAGATAGTAATTTCAATTACCACCATTGGATGCTATAATTTTTACAATATAAAAGCATTAGAAGGTATAAAAAGCTACCAAGGGTTAATTAATATGATTATTATTAGCAGTAAAGATGAACATTTTCCTTAGGTTTTTTCATCAAGTTTTATGTTATTAAAATTCCAGAATGTTGGAGCCAAAACAATACAGTCAGAGCTTACCTTCCCGATTCAGATTCCAGAGGATCATCAGTGAATGTTTCTGCATTAAAATCCAAAGGTTCTACATCTTGGAGGAGTTCTATTCGGTCCCTTTCAGTTCTGTTACTGGCCCTGGTATATTTGGATGCTGCTGTAAAGGAATAAAAAAAGATCTGTCTACTTTTCTATTGTCCTCATGGGTCACAGTCTACGGACTTGCAAAAAAAAAAAGTCAAGATTTTAAAGGATCTGAATTTTGATTGTGAAGATAATAGCAAGAAAAGATAATTACTTGATTCCTTCAAAATCAGATTCAAATGAAAAATGGTATGATAGAAAATAACAACTGGTCTTGTAACTGGTCTAAGCTCAGAAGCAGGTACAATGCAAAGAATTAAAATGAATCAGAATTAACATTTAACATATGAATTATGTCACTGTTCATTATCAAGTTTCAAATGGTTTCATGGTTGAATCCAGGGGCTCCCATATGTCAGTTCTTGGCTAGAATTTTCTCAAGCTCTTTAAGAAAGGCCTGATTCTTTTCCCCAGGAGGTAAGAGTTTAGGGTAGTTAAGTCCAACAGAAATAAAATGCAAGCCCCATATTTACTTTTAAATTTTCCAGTAGTTACATAAAAATGTAAAAAGGAACAGGTGAAATTAATTTTAACCGATTTAATTTAATTCAATATATCCAATATATTATCACTTCAACATGGGGCGTCGGCCATGTTGCAAATGCTCAATGGCCACATGTGGTTAATGACGACCATCCTGATCACTTCAGATTTACACAGCTAAGTCTCCCTTCTCTATGTGGACAGGGTGGGTTTTCTTCATAAACAATCTAAATTTTCACAATGTTGTTCTGAGTAATCCAATAACTTCAGAAGAACTTTATGATACAGCTCTTTTTGAAAACTTAAGGCAAGCCAAGTCTATCATATCTTATACATTTGTCATCTTGGACTCTGCCCTTCATCTTTTCTCTCATTCATTCAGCAAATATTGGTTGCCTCCTGCATTCCGGGTTCTCTTCATGTCATTATCCAAAGGCGTTGTATTTCTTCTTCTCTTGACCATTCTCCTACACTCCCACATCTCTACTGTGTCAACTCCTACACCGCGGTAAGCAAACTTCCAAATCTTTGTAGAATCCTCTTTCTTTCTTCTTCGCTTTGACTACACCTTTAGCTCTCTCCTGTTTCTTTGACCATAAATCTCACTCAAACACATCCTTTCTTCCTCATGTCTAGGGGTCACTGCTGATTTAAAGGCCCTCATCATTTCTTGATCGCATTACCAAAACAGAGAACTGATTTCTGTGTCTCACTTCCCTGGAAATCATACTTTATGTTGCTATCAAACTATCTTTTGAAACCAAAAATGTGCACATGCTCCTTTTCTAAAATCTTAACTTGGGAGAGAGTCTTAACTTCTGAGCATGGTAATACCTGCTTTCCAACTGTCTCTGCAGCTTCCCCTCTTTATCAGGCTTCTCCTACTCAGGATCTTGTCACAGAAACAAACTTGCATTCTCCCAAAGGTTCTCTTAAGTCATTCATTCATCCTTCTGCCAAAACACCTTCACCTGGATAAGTACTATTCATTTCCAAATGTTAAGTTGACGTTACTCTATCACAGAAATCCTTTCTCAATAAAGACCTCTTTTTCTATCTCCTAAGTCGAGTTCCCTCAGCATCAGGAGTATACCCTTCTACTCTCTCAGCATTCCTGCCTCTTCCCCAAAGACAAACATCCTCTGCCATCTACTCTGGGCAGAGTCCTGAGCAAACACAGGTTTCTTGCCACCTTCCCAGGTGCAGATGGCAGGGACAAGGATGTGGGGAGGTGTCCTAGCTCAACCCACTGGCAAACATCTTCTCCTTATTATCAGTTCCTCACTGAACTAATTAGCATCCCAAGGACAGGAAATGTTTCTCTATATCCCTATAAACCTGGGAAAGTACCTGATATATTGATCAGTCAGGAAATGGTTATAAAAATGACTGAATTGCCTACACCCATTAACAGAAAAAGTAAAGAACAGCATCAGGGAAATAGTAGAAACCAACATGTACCTAAGACATGCCTGGGATAAGTACTGATATTTTTTAAGGTAGTATATTATCCCAATTCTCCATCTCCTACCAGAATGCATATTTGAGTTTCCCTTTCCCTCTATACACTGAGGGATGAAAAAGGAAAGACAGAACCACATCTACAGTTCTCTAAAGGCATTTTTTAAAAAAATATTTTATGTATTTATTCATAAGAGACACAGAGAGAGGCAGAGACATAGGCAGAGGGAGAAGCAGGCTCCCCACAGGGAGTCCAATGTGGGACTCAATCCCAGGATCACGACCTGAGCTAAAGCCAGACACTCAACTGCTGAGCCACCCAGGTGCCCCTCTAAAGGCATTTTTGGATGGATATCTTAATCCTCAGTCTCTATGCAACCAAGTTTAAGAAACAATTTCTAAGGGAATTGGAAAATAAACTACTTACATCGGTTGGTACTAAGATCTGAGAGGTTTGACTCTTTTGGGTCAACATGAACATTTCTGTTTCTAGTAGAATCTTCTCTACTGTGTCCATAACGTTCTTTCCATTCCTAGGACAGAAACATAAATAAATATATGTAGCAAAGGAACTCAAAGGCAGAAAGTAATTCATCAGTGTCAATAGATAGTACACAGAGATAATATAATTTATTTTCATCAGAAATTCACCACATAATCAGTATGTTAGCATAGCACCATGAAAATTTTCAAAAAAAATTTTTTCTTTGTCTCTACATGATTTTAATACGGTCTCCAAACATTTTTCCAAATGAACACTTATAGACATTTTCGCTAGTTATAATTAACCTTTTCAATTCTATTTAAAACATCAAAAGGATATGATAGCTATGATAGGCTTACCTTGACCACATAAAAATTATGAGAACTCCTAATAATTTGAGAGGTTAACAAAATTACTTCCCATACAAATCAACTACAAATATCGAGACCTGAAAAGTTACTTTCGAAAGCAAAATTTGAGTTGTATACAAAGATGATTAGATCATTGTAGTCAAACCTTATGAAGTGGGATGCTACTCAGTCAATTCATAGAACTGAAAGGAACCTCACAGGTCACCTAATTCGACCTCCCCTGCATTGTAGGGGTTCATTCTAAAATAGTCATGCCATTGGCTCTCTTATTAGAGGGCATGAAGTTTCTATGTGTGAGCAGCTCATCACAATTTTGTGTGTGTGTGTGTGTGTGTGTGTAAGCCCATCACAATTTTGATAAACTATGGAAGTTAGATATTTTCACCAAGAGGTGAAATCTATCTGCAGTATCTTTCACTCTCTGGTTCCAATTATGTCTTCTCAAATAAAGAACAAGTCTCCTTTTACATGCCACACACTAACATATATGGACAACTATCATGTCTCCTCCTCTGAGTCTTCATTTCTCCAGTATAGATTAGCCCCAGCTGTTGTAATTTGTGTTAACCACACTAAATTTTTCTGATTTTCTGCCTTTTCTCTCTATAGGAGGAGGTTAGTTTGCCTCAGCAGAGGGCTAAAGAAAAACTGAAGAGGAATATAATTAATGTCATATTATAAAAAAGCATAACAATTTTAAAGCAATCAAAATGACTTTAATAATAAGACTGCATGATTTTATTAATTCATTCAATAAGTATTCACAAAGCACTGAGCTTAGGCAAGAAACTGCTAGACACTGGACACAAAGTAACTTAAAACTAGTGACTTTTCAGAACAGGTCTGACCAAAAAATGCTTAGCATGTACATCTGAAAGTATTAAAATTACCTTTTTAAAAAAACGTGTCGTATGTCATTTTCCCACGGCTCTTTGGTCTTTAGCCAATTGTAAATCAGTAAAATTCTTATGATTATTTCACATCAGTCTTTAGGTTACAACAAATTATTAAGTACTATACTTACTCTTCTTCGATTTTCACCTTCTTCTTGCCTTTGTCTTTTTCTCTTCTCTAGAGACAGAAAAGTGGTCTCAAATTTGGTATAATGGGTTTAATTAGACGTAGAGTAACTGAAGTAAAGGTATCAGGCTATGACCAATTTCCTTTAAATTACTACAAAGTCAAAAGTAATAGGTTATTGTTGGAAAGGACCTTAGAGGTCACCTAAGTCCACAGAGGATATCTTCTATATTTCTGTTGGACATGACCTTTAGGCCATGTGTAAATAGTTTTTAGTGAGGAAAACATTCTTCCTCATGGTGATCTGAAATTTGTTGGTAACTTCTTTTTCTTTGCCTTATCTTCTAAATTAAGGTGATATTTTTTTCTGCATAAAAGTCCTTTCCCTTATTCTCTTCAGGCTATATACTCACAGTGGTTTTTTTGTTTTGTTTTGTTTTTGTATAAGTTACGCTCTAGAGACTCATAATTCTGGCTGTCCTTCTCTAAATACCTTCTAACTTATCAGTTCAACTCTTGAAATCTTACCCAGGACTGAATACAATATTCCACATGAGGTCTAATTAATGCAAAAAGCAGCAGAACCATTACATCAACTGGACTCCACCTTTCTCAGAATGTGAAGACTATGACAGCTTTTATTGGAGTCACAACATATTTTGGCTTCCATTTAACTAAATGATCACACAAAAGCTCCAGACTCACAGAGGGAGAATGTCTAGGAATCAATGTCCCCACACTCAAGTTTTGTTTTCTTTTTTCCTTACCATCACTTGAACCTCAGGAAATTTGATATATTCAGTGTCTGGATTAGATTTTAGTAGAGTGCAATGTATTCTAATAGGTTGTTAATGATCATTGCATTCTCAAAACCAGCCTTGGCTTGAATGATTTCCTGTGTGGTATTACACTGATGATTCTTTGAATTCATGAATTTTATAGTTGTACTGAGCTTGGCAAATCCATTTCCAGGAAAATATGAAAGTAACTCCAATGCCATCCAAGAGCATTACTTAGTTGAGGGCATACAGATGAGAGTTTCAAATTTTTTTTATAGTTTATAGTTTCAAATTATTTTTATAGTTTCAAATTATTTTTTATAGTTTCAAATCATTTTTGTTATGAAGATTGTTTATGTAGAATTTTAGCTAAAAAACATTAATTTCTTAAGAGATTAAAAATTACAAATTATACAAACACTAATTCGTATTTTGAGTCCTAGAATTTTCCTTTATTTTAAAAGACAAATCTTACCTCGTCTGATTAATTCTTTTCCTTCATCAACCAAGTCTGATGTCATATCATTATCTCCCATGAACTGCTGGAAACCAAGTAGATTCAAACAACGAGTTCCCAAACTAATAAAAGTAGATTTTTAAAAAGGCAAGCATTATTTCTCATTGTAAATGTTTAAACTCTTCTTTGGTATTGTCATTCCAAAGAAGCCTATGTTTTATTATTACTTATCACAGCAAGTTATGTAGTTATAATAATTTGTCTTTCTTTAAGAAGGACTTATTTCTCTAAGAAGTTTATATAGCCAGTATTCCATTAACAAGGCATGCACCATACCCAGATTTCTTACAAAAACACACTGAGTTGGGTTATTTGTATACCTTCAGAAAATTATTACACAAGAATACAAAACAATGGCTCTAATACAAACGCAATTTGTTCTTTTCTTATATTCACACAATTTTAATGCTGAAAATACACAACTAGCATTTTTAAGTATAAAACAATGTGGTTTAGAAAATCTTAATTATGAAAATTAATTTTCCTGTTCAATTTTTTTAAATAACCTGAAAGCTAGTCAATTCCATTTAAATGGATTTTATTATATACTCAGAGTTTATTATTATGTCTTACCTGAAGGCTATTATTTTATCTTATTTGCTGTTTACTTTAAACCTCACTGTTGTATAGGACAAGAGTACTCTGAAAATATGACACACAAGGAAAGAAGCAATGGATGGACAGGCAGGATTAATATTTGTTAAGATCCTACGATTCAGGACAGCCCCGGTGGCTTAGTGGTTTAGCTTTGCCTTCAGCCCAGGGCATGATCCTGGAGACCCGGGATCGAGTCCCACATCAGGCTCCCGGCATGGAGCCTGCTTCTGCCCTTGCCTGTGTCTCTGCCTCTCTCTCTCTCTCTCTCTCTCTCTCTGTCTCTAATAAATAAGTAAAATCTTAAAAAAAAAAAAAAAAAGACCCTGCTATTCATCAGCCAATTTACAGACACTCTCTTACCTTATTCTTACTGTGATCCTAAGAAATAATTATTTTACAGATAAAGAAACAGAGGCCCAAAGGGTTTAATACTTTGCTAATGATCATTTAACAAATTTTAGAGCTAGAATTTAAATCCAAGACAAAACAAAGACCAAGGACTTTTTGTTGCCTTAGTTTCAGACTTTTTCACTGATGTACTCCTCATGGCATAAGCCCAAACACATACATGGAGCAAGGGAGGAAGAGAGGAAGAAGGAGAAAGAGGGATGATTGTGTGTGTGTGTGGGGGGGGGGGGGGGGTGCATGTGAGCATTACACTGAGGAAAACAGTGGAGCGATTACAAGAAAGTAAAGGTTTCCCATTTTACACAACTGATGTGTAAGAAATACAACTAATTCATAACATATCTCCTTGCTTTAATATATAAGGAATGTTTTATATGATTTATCATTGAGCAAAACTGGGGTTTCAGATAGATGGTTATGCTAATTCTGTGACACTAAATACTTCCTTACTATCTTCACACCCTTGTGGGAATACAATACTCTAGGATGAGAAACCCCAATTAGATAATTATTTCTGGGAAGGTCATAGCTTTTTCTAGTGTCAGGAAATAGCCTTACACTCTCTAGGCAGTTAAGTCTAAATATTAACTCTAGGGATGGCTGTGTTGTTAGTAACATGGGAATTAGTAGGGTGCCTGGGTGACTCAATCGGTGACAAATTAACTCTTGATCTCAGCTCAGGTCATGAATAGAGTGGTGGGATAGAGCCTTATGTTGGGCTCCGTGCTCAGTAGGGAGTCAGCTTGAGATTCATTCTCATATTCTGTCTCTCAATCTCTCTCTCTCTCTCTCTCTCTCTCTTGTTTCTGCCCCTCCCCCTCTGTGCATGCTCTCTCTCTAAATCAATCAATCTTAAAAAACAAAACATGAGAATTAGACTAATTATGGCAGCATTTCAAAAGAAAATGGACCTATGAAGCAAGTTATCACTAAAATGTCACTAAGGCACTGTTTCATATATCTCTATAATAGAATATCTATTTTGAGAGATAATTTGAAAATTGAAGAATCTGACCTTTCTTTTCCTAAAAGACAAACTGGCACGCAAAGTTTATCCCAATTAACTCTAAAATAATACCTTTAACAGATTAATAATTTTCCTTTTAGATACAATAACTCTTTATATTTACGATTTTATAGTTGATAAACCACTATCCCACCATCTATTCCTTGATCTGTGTAACACCCTAATATAAAGTAGGAAGATATGCTAATTTTGCCAACAAAACTAACATGTGAAGACAGAGATCAAAAGCTCTTAATGTTTCATTAGTAATTTTATAAACCTTTAAAATAAATAAGCATATAATCAAATTAAGTCTTTTTAAAATTTTTTTTAACTTATTTATTTATGATAGTCACAGAGAGAGAGAGAGAGAGAGAGAGAGAGAGTCAGAGACACAGGCAGAGGGAGAAGCAGGCTCCATGCACCGGGAACCCGATGTGGGATTCGATCCCGGGTCTCCAGAATCGCGCCCTGGGCCAAAGGCAGGCGCCAAACCGCTGCGCCACCCAGGGATCCCTCAAAATTAAGTCTTAGACATGCAAAGTGTAGTTTCCTCCTTTACTACCTCATTTTCACAATGATGACACATTTCACAAACCTATTGTCTTTTCTACCTTATAGAAAAAAATCTTGAAAGTTAGATTTTCTGAGTTCATATTAACAGTTTTATTTTAAAATATAATCTTTTATTTTAGCTATAAGAAGGTAAAATATAAATGTTTTAAAACATTCAATAGAGAATTTATTTCAAAGGATACTTGACTTTACTCAAAATCCTCTTAATGAATATACATATTATTTGTAATAGCAATAGAATGGTATCAAAAGATTTAAATGAAAAGTGGTTAGAAGAAACATTTTCATCAGAAAGGCAAACTGATGGACATCAATAAATATTTTTTCAGGGGCACCTGAGTGGCTCAGTTAGTTAAATGTTTGACTCTTCATTTTGGTTCAGGTTGTGATTTCTGGGTGGTGGGATCAAGCCCTGCCGTCAGGCTCTACACTCAGTGGGGAGTCTGCTTAGTATTCTCTCCCCTCCCTGGGTCCCTCCCTCCCTTACACCTGTGTTCTCTTGCTCTCTCTCTCTCAAATAAATAAATCTTTAAAACTAAATAAATATATATTTTTAAGATTTTATTTATTTATTTGACACAGAGAGATCACAAGCAGGGGGAACAGCAGGCAGAGGGAGAAGCAGGCTCTCCATCAAGCAGGGAGCCTGATGTGGAGCTTGATTCCAGGACCTAAGGATCACAACCTGAGCCAAAAGCAGGCACTTAAATGACTGAGCCACCCAGGCACCCCAGTAAAAATTTTTTTTAAGAACAATCTTTTTGGTGTGTCACAAAACACCTAAGCAGTTGGGTGAAGAGGGCAGACACAGTACAGGATGATGGCTCTTGACATGTGGAAATAGGGAAGACAGGGTGTTAAAAGCCAAGCATATTTACCTCCTTTTGAGTTGTACCCTTGCCAAGATTCAATTATTTTCTAATCCTATAAAAAGTGGTAGGCTGTGTCCTTTCCAGCCTTATATGTACTGCCCAATTATAATCACTTCTCACATGATATTTTGTGCTGGCTAAGGTCTAAGACATCTAGAAACCCAGCAATGATTGTGGGGAAAACCCTTAGACTCATTTATGTTACTGGATAAAAAGTGGGCATGGGATTATTTTATAAGCTAAATCAACTGTCAGGTGTTGAAGGCCAGGACTTAGAGTTAATATTCTGTAATCAATCCTATCACTTGTAGCCTAAATACTTGTAAAAGAATGACTGTACTTCTCTTTTCTTAAAAATACCTTCAGAGTGAAAACCTGTCCTCATCACTTAAGCAAATCCTTTAAACTACCTACAGTTCCCCGAAAGCCACAATAAAACAAACAACAACCAAAACCTGACCAGGAAATATTTAAAAACAGCTTTGAGACAGGATATCCAGATTGGACAAGAGTAGGAGGAAAAATTATCAATGTTAAGTTTCTTACCTAAAGTAAGTAGCAATGCAGAGAATTACCACCAACATAGGATAATATATATAGAATCCATCTGCGATAAAGGATAAAACTTTCATGGAACCCATAATCTAACAATCCAAAGGAAAAAAAGGAAGTTAAATTAGTACAGTTCTATATTTTTCATTACTTTCCACCTTTAGAAAATTCACTCTTAACCCAGCATATTAACAAATTTGGACTTTTCGAAAAGTAGAAATAAAGCTCTAAATGGATTGATTTTTAAGTTCTCATCATAAGAAAAAAAAAGAGTGTGATGTTAACTAAAGATACTGTGGCAATCATTTCAAAATATATACATACATCATATCATTCTGTTGTATATTTTAAACTAATATGTTATATGTAAATTATGTCTGAATTTGCTTATTTATTGAGGTTTTCATCTAAAGAAAATATTTTATAAATATTACTGAAATTTATTGTGTACATGAAGATCATAAATATAAAAGCTAATATTATAGATGAAGTCTATTGATATTGCTCAGTTGCACAAGCATTGTGAACCAAAAAACTTTTTTTACAATAAAAGAGAGCAAAATAATTTTTATCCAGTCATTAGTAGTTACATATACAACCTTTAAAAGAAAGTTTGATATTAAAAAAAGATCCTAAAAAAAAAAAAAAAAAAGATCCTAATAACACTACAAAACTTTTTTGCTGGCATTACAAGAAATTCCACAGTATGGGACACCTGGGTGGCTCAGCAGTCTGCCTTTGGCTCGGGTGTGATCCTGGAATTCTGCGATCGAGTCCAACATCAGGCTCCCTGCGTGGAGCCTGCTTCTCCCTCTGCCTATGTCCCTGCCTCTCTCTTTCTGTGTCTCTCATGAATAAATAAAATCCCACAATAATACATCTCATAGAGACAATCTTAAAAAACTGTTTTCTGACTATACTTACAGATGTATAAGCAGTTGGCTGTGTATTCTGGTGAGAGATGGATGAATCCATATGGGTCAAACCCAAGAAATTAAGACACAACGGAGGAGTCAAACGGCAAAATAACCTGTAAAAACGCATTTATAAACAGAATATGTAAAAAAAAAAATAGTAGCAAAATACATTTTACTATATTGAAATATAACTATTATTTCCATCAGTGTGTATATTTACCTTGAATTCTTAATGTGAAATGTCCTTACCTGAGAGATATTCTGGAAATCCTATTAATTGCATCTCCCTAAAATACCAACACCCACACAGCAAAACTCCAGCCTCAGACTGCCTGCTTTGATGGTGTTTGCTGCTGCTTTATCCTAAGAATTTGTGGAGTGCTACATATACACTTTTTTGCAAGTCTACCATCTGTGTAATCTGTCTCAGAATGGCAAGGACAGCAATATCCTCAAGGGGAACTGGACTTACTAAATTTCTTAGCAAAGATTATTCCTGTTTGTTTTCTCAAGCTCTCATAATGCAGTTTGATGCCACCAAATCTCAGAACTCTCTAGGTCTGACTTAGCCCCCAAATTTTCAAATGATCCTAGTATTTACTAATCTATTTACTGAATCTCTGATTTGTAAATCCAGGCTGTCTTTCTTTTCCTCTCTAACCTAGCAAACCTATTATAACCTTAAGCTTCAAGCAGGATTTAGTCAGCAAACATCTAACTAATGCTTGAACCTAATCAATGAGCTCACATAGATACAGGTGCTAGTGGAACACCCATAAACAAGAAATAAATGAGAAATCCATAGAATGCATGCAATGGAGTCACCCGCTTGTCTCTATACACAGTCCTACTTACATGCCACTGAAAAGAAGGCTGTAAGCATCAGTTTGGTGATGTGAAGCCAAGTAATAATAGTTAAATACACGAATCCTGAACACAGTAGAATAAACACAGATGCTCAGAAAAAAGATGGAAAGGAAACAAGCAATCTGAAAAAGAAGCAAAACCAGCTTAAGACTAATCGACTTGGGTACTTTATATACTTTTCATAAGCAGTATCCCTTATTTCCGGCTAACATTTATTGACATCCTAAAATTTAAACACAGTAACAGTTTTTCTTAACCATCTAAGAAAATGAATTTATAAAAAAATCTACATCTCAACCAGTTCAACAACCTGTCCATGAGTTTCAATCTACCTCCTAAAGTGCGCCCATTCTCTCACTCCCTTGGCAATTCTCCATATGAAGACTCTAAATTATATAGTTTCACTGACATAAAGAGGGTCAAGGTATTCTCATAAAAGGATTCTGTACTATTTTGCACCTTGTCATCTTCCTTCAAACACAGTTCTTAGTTTAGGTAAATGGATGAAGCTCATTTTTGAAGTCTGAATAATAACAGTGCAGGGAACTTTACTGCTTTCATTGTTAGTAAAATAAATAAAGAAAAAATAACAGTTGACAACTATACTATGAACTGACACATGTTTATGACAGAAATGAAATAAACTGACCTCAATATAAATATAATTGTATGTTTTTTCAGCCAGCTGTATGAAGACTGCAAAGAGGGATAAGACAGGTGTAGTGCTAAAAAATGTGCATTCTGACCACACAACAATCACAGAGAAGATGGACAAAACCACAGCAAGTATCCTATAAAACCATGGTCGCAAAAGACATTCCCAGTACCATTCTGGAAGATAAAAGAAAAAAATTAGGAAAACCATTAAAGGAGTAAGTGGGTATTTACATTACTTCAAAATATCCCCAAACAAGATCTATAACTGCAAAGAGGAAAACAGTTAAGTTCACAACGGAGGAACCAGGCAGATTTGGCTCCTCACCAAATAATCACCAGTAATGGGACAAAGTAACATCATGTGCCTCCTGCCATGAAGCACTGAGAACACAGTATCACTGCCACTGTATTCCCACCCAAAATGTAAAGCCTGCATCCAACATGAGGAAATATCAGACTCAAACTCAGGGATACCCAATAAAAAACTGGCCTAGAGTCTCCAAAAATATCAACGTCATAAAACAAAAAGAAGCTGAGAAATCGTTTCAGATAAAAGGAAACTAAGGTGACATGACACTTGAGTGTGCTGCTGCATTTTAAAAATCTGGGATTTTTTTTTATAAATTTATTTTTTATTGGTGTTTAATTTGCCAACATATACAATAACACCCAGTGCCCATCCCATCAAGTGCCCCCATCAGGGCCCGTCACGCAGTCATCCCCAACCCCCGCCGACCTCCCCTTCCACCACCCCTAGTTCGTTTCCCAGAGTTAGGAGTCTTTCATGTTCTGTCTCCCTTTCTGATATTTCCCACTCATATTTTCTCCTTTCCCCTTTATTCCCTTTCACTAAAAAATCTTGGATTTTTAACAAAGAATATTTTGGGATAATTTGATTAAGGTCTATAGATAACAGTTCCATATCAAAGTTCATTTCCTGGTTTGATCATTGTATTTGGTTATATAAGAAAATGTCCTTATTTTTAGAAATTCTACACTGAAGCATTTAGGAGAAAATGGCATCATGTCTGGATTCAACTCTGAAAAGATTAAGGAAAAATACATACACAGAAAGAAAGATAAATTCGGGTAAACCATTACCATGTGGAGAATCTGGGTGAAGCATATACAAGAATTATTTGTACTATTCTGGCAATTCCCAGTTAAGTCTGATTTTAGGTATAAAAAAAATAAAAGTAAAAAAAAAAAAAAAAAAGAAAAAGAAAAAGAAAAAAGCTCCCCAAATTGAAAAGGCTGTATTTTCACTTCATTCACTGAGGTATTGAGTTCTGAGCTCACACACTAAAAATTGCAACCTTACTCTCAGCACAATTCCTGGTGAGCTCATGGTCCAAACTGATGATCCCTTTTTTTAGTCTCTTTGGAGTCTTTCACTTCCTTGCCCTCCTTTCCTCCAGAGGTCTCATCTCCACCCCACCTTTGCAACTCACGCACACCCGTCATCCCTAAGCCTCTCACTGCCAATAACTCCCACCCTTCCTTTTAATCTCATTACTAGGTCCCTGTTTCCAAGCAATATCTTCATCTAATATTCCAATTCCACTGACTGACCTTACCTGCACCAATGATCCATTCATTCTAGCACCTTTGTATTGCCCTTAAGGCCCTGGTACCCTATTGCTTTCTTTACCAGCTCGGATTCTATAGTCTTTGAGGAGAATTAGTCTCCAACATCCCACTCTCTTTGCCCTCTCTTGCTTCTCTGCAGTTGCTAATTGAAGCCACACCCTGGTCAGATCCAACTGCTCTGAGCCTGCACCCATGGAGCTGCACACTGCAGAAGGGAGACACACAACTTTGCTGACTGGTCTCACTTAAACTCTTACTTCCCAGCTTCAGGCGGACCTTGAGCACTGCCTGGCTAGCCGATTATAATTCACCAATCTTCTCCCAGGCCTTCTCTCCTTAGCAACTATTTTGTACCTTCCCTTCTCTCTTCAAATCTCCCAAATCTCTTCTCCTATACTTATGCTTAGCATTTCACAGAGAAGCTGGCAGAAGGGAGCCTCCCCAAGTTCCCACTACCACCTCTTCTTACCTGCTCAGGTACATTTGTGCCTTACTTCCTAATCTAAGGGAATTCTCTGCACTTCACTATTTCCCATTTCATGGCTCCTTCTCATGAACATCAGCAGAGCCATACTCCTCTCTCATTACATTTCCTCCAAGACACTGTTCCCAAACTACATGCTATGATTGATCTTGACCCTGCCATCCTCCTTCAGCTACTACTTCTTTTCTCTACTCCCTTTTATAAGGAAAACATTTTACATTTTCTATTCTCTGCCTCTTAATTGCTCTCCTTATTTCTTTTAAACTCCAACTAAGCTTTCTTATCCCCTCAATCTCCACCTCACTTCTCTGAAATCCAATGGCCAAGGCTTCATGTGACTGTAGACCCATCTACAACATTTGGAAAGGTGCTTTACATACCCCTTTCCTCAAAACACCTCACCATCCTGATTTACTTCCTACTTCACTGGCCACTTCTCTTTTAGCCTTTTTCCTGGTTCCTCCTTATCAACCCAATGTTTACATTCTGGAATGCCTCGATTTGGTCTTCTGACTTTCTCTCGCTTTTATCATTTACTTCTTTGTTGATTTTATTCTGACCCATAGCTCACTGATATGATACACTGATGATGCCTGATTTTTACTTGTAGACCAGACTTCTCCCCTGATTTCCCATTTCTACAGCCAGCTACCTACTCAGCACTTTCTTCACACCTCTATGTATACATTGTCTATTTTTCTCACTCCATAAAGAGGAATTTTCATCTTCACACTTACTGATAAGTAAGTACCCAAGCGCCCAACGATGGATAACATATATGTTCTCAAATACTTGTCAAATGAATGAAAATAAGTATTTCTTTTATTTAATTAGAAAAGATCTTTGCTGAAGGAGTTTTCCAAAATACATTATGGGCATTGTCTTCATACTCAAGACCAAATATGAGAAAGAGAATATAAGGTTTATTTAGAAAAATAAGGTAAATGGAATTGTTAACACTATGACACTTTGGCATATTTTCATTAAGTTCTTCATACTAAATCTGATAACGTTTGAAGAGAGTGTGACCAACAATCATTAAAGAGAATGAAAAAGGTGCCTCAGCAGTTGAGTGCCTGCCTTCAGTCCAGGATGTGATCCTGGAGTCCCAGGATCAAGTCCCACACATTGGGCTCCCTGCATGGAGCCTGCTTCTCTCTCTGCCTGTGTCCTTGCCTCCCTCTCTCTGTGTCTCTCATGAATAAAAAAAATAAAATCTTTAAAAAAAAGAGAGAATGAAATAATTACAAATACTCAGTGTAGGTCTTGTAAATAGACAATAGATATAAATAATCAAAGACTTGTTAGGGAAATATTTTAGTAGTATGTCAAGACTGAAGAGGAGACCCAAGCTTATGATATAAAATTGCTTAAAATTCTAATTTTTTAGAGTATGTATTATGAATACATAATATGCTTGATGCATTGCATATATTTTTGGATAGAATTTTGGTTAACTGTAAAGTAACAGCAGAAACTGATAATCTGTTATATAACCAGTGAAATATTTTTAGAGGGGAGGTTTATCAGATATATAGTACCACATGGTATATATCAAATAATACAAATATGATTTAACTCTGCACTTAGAAAAATTATCATTAAATTTTGAAATTATGTCAAATTACGTACCAACTGTAGGATTATAAAAATATTGGATAAATTTGTTTTCTGGCTCTGGTGACTGAAAGGTATGAACAAACTGACGAGTAGCACTAGTTTCATTTTTTGCTACATCTTCTAGATAAAATGCTTGCTCCAAAAGAATCTGCCATTGTACTTGAGTTCGACGGTGCCTCTGAACTGAATAAATCACCTAAAAAAGAGAACAGGGGAATACATCTTTCAGTGTTCTGATCCAGCAGTGTTTCATCTTCCTGCCAGACAGCATATTTTGGTTCTCCTAACAATGGGGAAGTGTCAGTGGCACTTGCTGGGTTGAGCCAAGGATGTTAGTATTCTACAACACATGTAACAATTAGGTTCAGTGAATAATTCTCCTTCCCCAAATACCAACAGTAACCCTGTTAAAGAAACACATAGTTAAAACACTTCAAAAAGAAAAATGCACAGGATCAAAGAAAGTTTCAAATACACATTCACTCCAAATTCCCTTTATGTGGACAGTAATTATAAATCTAACTAAAATTATCAGTAAGTACAAAAAGCTATTATTAATAAAGTTACCTGTTTATGTAGTTTTACCAGACTCTTTTCACTTGGGTAGGTATTATGCTTTTCATCAAAATCTTCATAATCATCCATGTTCCTACCCATTTTTTCTTGATATTCTGTAGGGCACTAAAAGGGACAAGCAGATTTTTTAAAGTCTCATTTTCAAAAAACTTAAAAATTTTATTTTTATTATAAAATCTTCTATTCTTGGGCATGTCTAGTATTCTCAAAAACATCATCTTCTTTCATTGGCATCTCTATATAGTTGGATTTTTAGTTCCTGACATTTTCTTGAAAATGTTTTAGATATATTGAGTGTCTTCCTTCTCCTATTAATATTAACCTTTATTATCAGATATACTAGCTGTGGTAGGGTAAGGGAGTTACCTACATGAAGCAACAAGTATCTGAGAGGATTAGGTTATGTAGGCACATGATGAAACTATTATTTTCCTAGGTAAAAATGAAGAAGAATCATAATAAATCCAAGATGTTGGATTTTTAAAAGGCATGGAACAGAAAAACACATGATTTGGGGTCATCTGTCTTGTTAGTTATTCATTACTTACCTGAACTTGGGCAAGTTACTTAACCTCTCTGAATAGGTCTCAAAAGGTAGCATTGTAAGAGAAATGATTAGAGAATTGATTCTCATGACCATCATCTTAGTCAAAGGGAACACTAGCTAATAATCAGCATAACAGATTTAAAATAGACGAAAAGAAATAGTTTAGTGGTTCTATGGTTGCAAAGACAATGAACAGCTCATTTTTGGAACAATCATTTTGGAAGTATACAAATACCCCAATTCAATCCCAATGCAGTAAAACCTTAATTGTATGGCTTCTTGTTAAATATCTGTCTTAAGTATCTCATAGGGTCATTCATTTTACGATGTACTTCATATATTGTAAACTGACATGCAGGGAGCGAGTGAAAGGGATTACTGAGGCCCTAGTTTATTATAATGACCACATTCAATGACACTTAGAAACTGTGACGGTCCATCTCTATTGCTGCATCATAGCAATCAGTATACATATTAACGTAACTTCTACATCCAGATTTCAATGAAAAATATTGCCAATAATTCAATGTTAAACTTGTAATAACTACTGAACAAATTCTATGTGCAGATTACTACCGGTTTATGGTTAATATTTCATTGAAAATGGAAAGGATATGGGAAGACCTGAGTCATAGGCTGTTCTCATACTTTTCTGATACTTTTATTATAATATTATATTCTACAAATTTGTATGTCAAAAGAAAAAAGATGAGGATTATAATTAATCACCTTTTTAAGAATCGTGTCAACACATTTTCTCAATGGGTGGTTATACTTGATGCTGTCATTCACTTTACGAACCTCCTATAAAAAAGAGTAAGAGGAATAAAAATATTTCCATTTATATACATCATATGCTTCAAATGAAACTGTCCTAGGTACTATATATGTTCTCACAAGTTTAATTTCAACCCAAATTACTCAGCGTACACATGAAGCTCCATTCACTGATTAAGTTATTGAGAATGTAAGTAAAAATACAGAATTATAGAATAGCAATACCTATATCCTCATGTTTTTTACTACATTCTAAGATTTATTCCCTTATCATTTGCTGACTTGTACACAATGATGAGCAGGCATTATAAAAAAGCCATGAAGGATCAGACAAACTTTGCGATGTTGCACTCCTCCACGTGGCTCAGGAAGCTCAATTATCTCATCATCTAAAATACGGTGAAGAAATCAGAGGAAGCAACAGGAAACAAACATCACAAAGCACCTGCCCCTTTCCAATGAGAGTCCTCTACAGCAGTCACAACTACTGACTCATTCCACATTTGTTTATTAAGAGCACACTAATGCCAGCACTGTGCTAGGTGGAAAGTCACCGTAGTCCATACTGGAAGATGTGGTAGGAAGACATGACATTACAGGTCTTTAAAGATGACGGGCTGATGGGATGCCCGCGTGGCTCAGTGGTTGAGCATCTGCCTTTGGCTCAGGGTGTGATCCCTAGGGTCCTGGGATCGAATCCCACATTGGGCTCCCTATGAGAAGCTGCTTCTCCCTCTGCCTATGTCTCTGCCTCTCTCTACGGGTCTCTCACATAAATAAATAAAATCTTAAAAAAAAAAAAGATTATGGGCTGATGGTGAGGTAATAAACAAGTTAGGAATTATGAAAGGTATAAAGGGGTTGGGGGGAATCTTTACAACCTGTAGTTCGCAAAGAACAACAATATTCTAGAATACTAATGGAATTAAAAGAAAAAAAAGAGTTGGAACCACTGTTCTTGGCAAAAGAAACGGCATGTTCAAGGGCTGGGAGGCAGAGAAACTGACCAGGGTATTAAAAAGCACATTCTGATTGTAGCGTAGAGAATGGCCCTAGGGAGGCAAGGAAACCATCTGTCATATAGACAAAATTATGAAAAGATATTTATGTCTTATATGACAAAAAAAATCACTTCCCTTATTATATAGAGAGTGCTTACAAATCAAGCAAAGATTGGGAAGACACATAAGAAACTCTATTGTGAAATGTCCGGTAAGATCATCAAGCTCACTAAAAACAATTACAAATTTTAAAAATAAGTTTTCTGGCAAAATTATATAACTTCTTTGGAAGGTAATTTAGCAATAACTATCAAAATTTAAAATATGTAGACTTTATAAATACTCTGTACCAGTAGACATTGCTCCTGTCAGGAGTTTAGCTTAAGGAAGAAAACACATTATTCAAAAAGAAATGGTATGGAAAATACTATGTAATCCAGTGTGGGAGGCTTTCTGATAAACTTATTACTTAAGCTGAGATAAAAGAATGAGTAGGAGGTAGGTCAGCCAACCAAAGGAAGGGGCAAGAATATTCCAGAGGGGCAGCCTGTATGAAGGCCTCCAAGCAGAAGTGCATGAAGAGTTTCAAGGAACTGAAAGAAGTAATGTGACCATGGGAAGAAAAGGAGAGTAAGTGCCTGAGCAGCACTTGATCCGGCTGAAGAAAACCAAAGCCCTCCAGAAGGCCTTGGTAACAGTTCATCTGAGGTCAGTTGAGTGAGGCCTAACTGCAGGAGTGTGACAGGATTAAGACTTGGGTTTTTAAAAGACTCTCGAATCATCATTGCATTGTATTACTAAATTGCCTTCAAATTTTGTTGACTTGTTAGTACAACTTTGAATATGAACCATATAGTCTGCTTATAAATTATGCATGAAAATACTGTATTTTTCCTTTAAAATTTTTGAGCCATATTATACAAAAATAAGTACTGAAACAGTTAACTAATGATATTTACTATATCTGTTATAAATTTAAGATTCCTTTAAAAGTTCGTAACTTCCATGAAGTGTGGAAAATATTTGAAATATTGCTTATTTTCTTCATCTAAAATAACGTAACTTAGACTCCTAACTCTGGGAAATGAACTAGGGGTGGTGGAAGGGGAGGAGGGCGGGGGGTGGGGGTGAATGGGTGACGGGCAATGAGGGGGGCACTTGACGGGATGAGCACTGGGTGTTATTCTGTATGTTGGCAAATTGAAAACCAATAAAAAATAAATTTATTATTAAAAAAGAAAAGAAAAGAAAAGAAAAGAAACAAAAGAGAATAAATAAAAGAAAATAAAATAACGTAACTTAGGGCAGCCCTGGTGGCTCAGTGGTTTAACGCCACCTTCAGCTCAGGGTGTGATCCTGGAGACCCGGGATCCAGTCCCACGTCAGGGTCCCTGCATGGAGCCTGCTTCTCCCTCTGCCTGTGTCTCTGCCTCTCTCTCTGTGTGTGTCTCTCATGAATGAATAAATAAAATCTTTAAAAAATAAATAAAATAAAATAACGTAACTTAGAGCACTGACATCACTGTGCCTCATCACTAGGCAGGGCAGACAGCATCTATGAAGTCAGGCTAATGGGCAATTTTAAATAGTGGCTATTTCTCCCTCTCCCAAATTCTCCACCTCAAAAAATGACAAATGGTAGGGATGATCTCTTACGCCTATAGCAAATACCTTTTGAATGGTTTGACACGGCTTATAAGTTTATTAATGCTCCAAAGAAAAATAACAGACACACAGATGTATATATTCACCTCAGAGAAAAACATAAGACATTAAGCTGGTTTTTACAAAACTGTATTTGGGAGATTTTATGGATAGCTGAATAATATAATTAATAATTACAAAAAAAAAAAAGGTGATTGACTTTTGTTATGTTAAAAATGTATTCAAAACCAGTCTATTATGAACATTTTTGCTCAGAGTATTCATATTCTTGTTCCATGCCTTATTTTGCACACCTCCATCAGATAGATCATCCTAAAAAACATAGAGGATCAGGTCTCTTCCCACTGCAGGGTGTTAATGATTCCCTACTGCTTTCAAAAGATAGTCTGGACCTTTCGGTCTGACATTCATGGCCCTGCTATTTTGGCTACAACCTGTCTTCTAAATCTTACAAGCTTTGTTTTTTCCACATCAACCTATGGTCAATTAATTTGGTTTTAAAACCTGGTATCTGACCAGGATGCTGTCAGCTATGAAAATTCTATCCATCCTTCAAGGCCCAGATCACACTTCACTTCCTTTTCTGATCACTATTCAGAAGTCAAGCCTCTCTTTACTACCACTGTGCCTTTGTATCCTTCACATCACATTGGCCACAGACTATATAATTTTCCACTCTAGACAGTTAGTATCCTAATGGCCAGTTCTGCATGGCACTTAACTTATCAAGAAGACAAGTATTTATTAAATGATGAAAACATTTTCTCAAGCTTACAAATTTGTAGATGTTCAGAAAAACATAAAAGACCCCAAGTTCCCTTGAAACAAATGGGCAAAGAAACTCACATGTGACAAATCATGCATTGTTTGATGGGGGGTGAAAGGGTGGGAGTTCTGCTATGTATGTGGACCTGCTGCTATTTTCAAATCATCCATTAGGGAAAGAAGGGTTTCTCAAAATAAATATATAAATGTATCAAGTTAATATTTTGTACACTTTTCTAAAAATTTTTAAATCCCTTACATGTGTGTTAAAGTAACAAAGAAAGCACCAGTGCCAGTCCTAATTTCTGACATCCTGTTCCTTAGTAGAAGGTTCTTACTTAACAAATAACAACAACAAAATCCATCTTTCTTCAGACATTGATGATTCCTCCTAGTCAAATCAAGGTCTTGCTGTAATTAATGGGATTTACATTTCTTGAAGGAAAATTGAATAACTGATATAAGTCATATTCCTCAAACCTGGAAAAACTGAATCTAGTACCAACTTTTAAGGGAAACACTATCAAATTTAAATTATCTTTTAAGTATGTTTTCATCGGGACGCCTGGATGGCTCAGCAGTTGAGCTCTGCTTTCGGCTCAGGGTGTGATCCTGGAGTTCAGGATCGAGTCCCACATCGGGCTCCCTGAGGGGAGCCTGCTTCTCCCTCTGCCTGTGTCTTTGCCTCTCTCTCTCTTTGTGTCTCTCATGAATGAATAAATAAAATATTTTAAATAAATAAATATTATATTATCAAATATAAATTTTCATATTTTTCTCAAGAACTCAAATTTTCAAATATAAATTTCCAAATAAACAAGATATAAACATAAAATTAGTCACACATAAATTATTTATTTTGAAAAATGTAATAGTAGCCATCAGAAGCCTGAGGAAATGTAACAGAATACTATTTGTAGACTTACTCTTACATTTTGAATTGTCTTCTACCATTCTTACATTTTGTAGGGAAAAATGTAAAAAAGCCACACCAGATTTTTCAGTGACAACACATATTCTTCTGTTCGTTTATTCATTCACTTAAAAAAAAATGGGTGCCGAATATTTAAGTGTCTAGAGGACCAAGGAATGCATGTCAGCATAACCATATAATTGATCAACTAACCTGGGAGAGGGGTACTATTCAAAGTTATCCCAAAATAACAAGCATAACCCTGCACTGTTGAATATATTCTCGTTTAATCTTTGTTGGTTGGAAGGTGGAGGAGACATCTTGTGAAGCTGAACTGCCAATAAGAAGTCATGCTAATGGATGGACCATTCTGAAGGATCACACATCACCAAATTTTCAGCGTAAAGCCCATCAGTGTGCTAAGAACAACAGCAGCAACAAACCAACTGTGATTAGCTGTAATGTGAGGTTTAAATATGCTCACCTCCATGACATCTTCTAAAGTCTCTTCTGCATCTGCTTTCTCTGTCATCAGTTTGGCTGCCTTAAAATACGTTTTCATAAGCAGATAACCTCTTTTTGCTCCATTCCAGTATGACCGAGGAATTTCTACCAAACCGTACCCCAACAGCAGCACAAGAAGGAACAGGCCCCACGTATTTGCTGCAGCTATCCCGATTGTCTGAAGCTGGTTCCTGAGAAGGAGGAAACATAAGCAGACAGCTGTGACAGTTATTTTTCCAAGAAAAATATAAAATAAAGCTAACTAGTGTTAAATCGTTTTTCAGAAAATGGCCCTAAGGGATGGCTAGGATTCTATATGAAAAAAATTATCTTCCAAGCCTCAGTTACTTTTTTAGTGACAGCAGATAGTCTGCACGTTCTAAGAGGAAGTTAGAGTGTGACTGCAGAAATAGAGTTTAACACAGGAAATACTGCTTCTATAATAGTTAAAATTAGAGTCTAGGATAATTCCTGGCAAAAAATATACATATTTTGTCCAAAGAAAAGACAATTTTTTCATTAGGTGCTTTCTTAGTATTAATTAACCAAGAGAAGCCTGAAAAAATTTTAAAGCCTAAAAAATATTTTAACTTACATTGAGGCATACCTACAGGAATGCGATAGTGAGATTCATTACTGCTCCATTACTAAATTTCTGAGATCTATCTCTTCACATATATTATATAGATCACAAGTATAACGCACATTTGGTATTAAAATGTCTGAACCTATCATCAAAGAGAAATATGCCTTCAAATGATAGAACAAAAGAAAAAACATTCACAAATTCCAATGAAAAGGAAAACTAATTATTTTGTCATATACAAAACTATACACCCAAAACTAATATTACACTGTATGTTAACTAACTGGAATTTAAATAAAAACTTTTTAAAAATCATAAGAGTTAACACTTCTAACACATAGCTATTAAACAAAGCATTAGTCCTTTGTCTAATAGCTACATTTAAATATATTATTCCATTTTTTCCTTCTTAGTAAGAGGGATTACTGAGATTTCTTTCTGGGGAACCTATAAAACACATAACTTGACATGTTCCTCAATGAAATGTCTATTTATCTGCATATATTACTTAAAAATAAATTTTAAAAACTGCAAATATAAAAAAACTGCAAATATATATAGAAACAATGTTAAGAAGACAAGTTTTCTTACCATTCTAAGTGCAAATGTGGGTTTACAGCTACATAAATTAAAAATGCTCCAAAAATCAGCAAATAGGTGCCGTAATAAATTGCATTCTCAATCAGTGCAGTTTTGATTTTTCCAGTGATGGAAAACCCTCCTGATCTTGCATATGACTGCATAAAAGGTAACAGAATCCTGGACATTTGGAAAAAATATGATTAAAGAAACAATTGATATGTCTTCTCATCTCAAAATACTAGAATTATGTGAATCTCAATTGTAATGTGTAGTTCTTTTCACAAATAAAGACGATTTGAGTAATTATTAATACTGAACAAACTCTAATACATGACTGAGTATTTTGTAATATTAAATTTTGGAGAAAGCAAAGCACATCTCTGGGAGAAAAGGGGGCCACAATGACCAGCAGAGAGTACGACAGTATGAGTGACATAAGATGAATCTAAGAAAAAAAGACCTTTAGAGTCATTATGAAGACTTTGGACTGCATTTAGACAATGAGGAACCTTTTTCTTTAAGGGAGCCATGATAAAATTTAAGTCTTTTAAAGACTGATAAGGCTTTAGTAGGAAGAATGGACTGAAAGGGAACAAAATTGGGACTATGTAGGAGAAGGTAAGGGGTGGCGATATGGTAAGAAGCAGGAGGGAAGCCTGGCTATGACTACACTGAGGTGAAGTACTTAGGACACATCTCAAAGGAGTTGCACAGGAGGTAGTTGGCCATCCAGCTTCAGAATTCAGGAGAAAGGAGTAGAAACACAGATAGATTCAGGAGTCCTCACCACATCCGTGGTACTGACATGACATGAGCAGATGAGATTTAGAAAGGTAAATATGTAGAAGGAGAAGGAAAGAGCTGAGGTTGAGCCTGTGAAGATCCTATTTTAAAGGAGAGGGAGAGACACAGGAGGAGGAAGAGCCAGCAAAGGAGACAGAGAAAGAATAGCAGAGAGGTATGGAAGAAAACCATGGAGCAAATGGAGGAGAAAACAGGAGAAGGAAGTGTTTCAAAGTGGAGAGAAAACAATAATCAAATGTTGCCAAGAAGTCAAGTTAATGCAGAACCTGTGTGTATGAGTGATGTGGGGCAAAAAAATGCAGAAAAATACATACCACATAACTCCATGTTTATAAAGCTCAAAAATGGTAAAACTAATCTATAGATGTCAGAATCATGGCTACTTTTGATGGGGGTGGAGTGGCAGAGGGGTATGAGGGAAGCTTCTAGATGTAGCATATACATTATCAATGTTCTATATTATCAACTGAGTGCTAATTATCCAGGTGTATTCACTTTGAAAAAAGTCAAACTAAACACAATTTGTCATTATTCTATACCAATTTATAGTTCAATAAACAAGTCTCCCTCCAAAAATTAAGCTGTGATGTACTCATCAATGAGGTTAGAAGCCAGGAAGTTGGAAACGGTTGTATGTGAGAGATTTTTTTTTTTCTTTCTTTTTTTCAAAAAGATGAGAGAATTGTGTATGCTTTGTTGAAACTGGCAGCTGCAAGTATAGGTAACAAGAGCTGAAGGGGATGGGTCCATATTTCAAGAAGAGGGATTTCACTCTGAAGTCAACTTTCAGAGTGACTCATTCTTTGAGAGGAAGGAAAAAGGATGGGTTGGTAGGTGTGCTGGTGAGAAGCTGAAAGAGCTGCCATCTGATGACTTGTATTTTCACTGTGAAGTAGAAAGTGAAGTCCTCTGCAAGGGGAGAAGGGATTGATTCTAGGACATAAAAGAGAGAGAAAGAGCCACAAAGGGAACAGTAGAGTTTGAGATTTGGAGTCATTAGAAAGACTTACCATGGATGAAGAGTGAGCAGACTAGAGACACAGAGGAAAGTCTGGCAATACTGGGGGCTAACATAAGTTCAATGAACATGAATCTACAGGGGCACTACTCTACTCTGTTCTCTGATTTTTCTCTTGCCATGTTCACTAGCTTCAGTTTTAGAGCTTAGTTGCCTGCAGAATATCTAAAATGCTCAGTACATAATGAATAATGTGTTTGGAGCACAGCAGAAAGACAAAGCTTTGGGGTGCTGAATGGCTCAGTCCATTAAGACTCCGATTCTTGATTTTGGCTCAAGTCATGACCTTTGGGTTGTGAGAGTGAGCCCCGTGACAGGATCCATGCTGGGATGCTGGGAATGGAGCCTTTTTTTTTTTTTTTTTTTTTTTTGGAATGGAGCCTTCTTAAGATTCTCTGTCTCTCTCCCCCTGCCTCTCTCACCACCCCATCTCTTAAGCAAACAAAGACAAAGCTATAGTAGGTAGAAAGAAACATTTGGAATACATTGTGGCTATGGCAATAATCAGAGCCATATAGGGAGGGTCAGGTAGCAAGATGACCAAAGATGGGACCCCAGGAAACATCAACATTTATGAAAATGGGCCACAGAAATAGAACCTGTGAAGGAAATGCAGCAGGTTGGACTAAGCAGAAAGAAAGAAAACCAATAGACAATGATGACCTTAACAAGAGCAGTTTCATGTAAAACTGGGAATAGAAGACTGAATTGAAGGTCAAGAGAGAAGGAAGTTAACTAGAGGGGAACAGTGATAGGGAAAAGTTTTCATTTTCTATTTCTCATTTGTCTGTTTTTTTCTTTTCATTTCTTTTAAGATAGGAGAGAAACTGAGCAGAAAAGTAGAATGTACAGATTTTAAAAAAAGTAATACTTGAATAAATTCTAGAATATGAAGGTTCATGAAGTATAATCTTTTTTTTTAACTGTAACCAAATTTAAAGAATTTTTAATCCTTCACTACCACTTACCATGTTAAAAATTGTGATGTCCAATATACTACCCTCCAGAAAATTGGCATGATTCCATCAGGAATGTAACTCCATGGCTTGAAACATGGATGCTGGCTGTTTAATAACAATTTATAGCTAATTAATAAATAATTACTTAAATTATACAATTAATTTTTGCATGGCAAAGTTCATTTATATTCAGATGCAAATTACTGACTCTAACTTCTAAAATTTCATAGAAAACTTATAACTCAAAGCTAACTACCAAACTAAAAAAACAAACAGAGAGGAAACAAAATAGTTTGTTCTCGAAGAGGAATGCCATTTAAATTTTCAACTTTCAGGGATGCCTGGGTGGCTTAGTGGTTGACGGTCTGCCTTTGGCTCAGGGTGTGATCCCAGAGTCCCAGGATCGAGTCCCACATCGGGCTCCCTGCATGGAGCCTGGTTCTCCCTCTGCCTGTGTCTCTGCCTCTCTCTGTGTCATGAATAAATAAATAAAAATAATAATAATAACAAATTTTCAACTTCCAGTGTATTTTTAGTTCTTGAGTAAAAAGACAGCATGATACTCACCTAACAGACTGAAAATGTGACAGCCTTTAAAAGGGAATGTGTATTGAAACTAAATCTTTGATTTGATTGCCCTTAAAATACATACCCCCTAAAAAAAATACATACCCCCTAAAAAAAATTAAAAGAAAAGAAATACATACCCCATTTGAGGGGCTGGTTATTTTCCAGGGAGAAGGGGTAGAGAAGCAAAAGACATTAGGTGATTAACTCCTGAAACTGGAGCCCTAACTAATCAGTCACTGCAGCACAGTTCCCATAGAGAGAGACCAGTATCTGTAAAATTCTGTTTGAATTTTCTGAAGATACATGCATCTGACCATAGTATCTTCCATTAATAGTCTTCCTAGACCCTAAGTATATCATTTAGCCCAGGAACTTCTAACAATTCATAATGGCTACTTATCTAGATCCAGTTTTTAATGTGCTTCAAAGGGGAATAATGTTTCAAATTTACCCTTATTCAGGTTAGTTTAAAAAAAAATAAAAGCTGCAAAAAGAAGCATGCAGACACTACCTAAAGCATTGGTAAAAGCTACAGTCAACATTTATTAAAGTTTTTTACTTGGAAGTTGGATATGAATTTACATAACCTTTCAATAATTTGAACTTTATTCATTCTTGGTCTAAAAGTAAAAATGATTTCAGGGTGCCTGGCTGGCTCAATCAATAGAATGTGCAACTCTTGATCTCCGGATTGTGAGTTTGAGTCCCATGTTGGGTACAGAGATTACTGGGTGTTATGCTATATGTTGGCAAATTGAACTCCAATTAAAAAAATATATGTAAAAAAAATGAATAAGTAAAATCTTAAAAAAATAAAATCTTCTAAAGAGCAAAAATAAAAAATTAAACTATAATGATTTCAAAGGATGCACAATATGAAAGGAACATCCTACATATAGAATAAGCTCCTTACCCTTTATACAACCTTGTAAATCAGGCAACAGAGAAAATGAATGCCCCATATTTTAGACCAGAGTAAGACTGAAAAGAAAAATAGCCATTGGAAGTCACATTCTTAGTAAGAGGCAGAACCAGGGCTAAAAATGATCAGGTCTTCACCACATTTCTCCTTAGTGTCTATGGAAAGGCTTTGGGTACCAATAAATATTTAAAATTTATTTAAGATTTAAATTTAAATAGAATACAAGGTAATTAAAAGTCTACTAGCAAAGGATAGAAGGTGGGGTAGTGGGGTGAGTAGAGAACAAGGATCAGTTTTTATAAATACAAAATCCTAAAGGTAAGAATTGACAATTTTAAAGCAATTTTCCTCTACCCTATTAAAATAAATAAACAAACAGGAAGCAAATACCTGGGAACTGGGGCAGCAGTTGCATATAATCCTGTGATGTTGCTATTCTCAGGAGGGCTTGAGTTTGCAGCAGCATGCTTGCACCGATTGTATATAGTCTAAATCAATGAACACATAATTTAAAAGTGAAAAATCAAAAGGTTACCAAGTACTTAATGGGTACTGGAGGGTACCAACCTATCTACCAATTACCTTTCTGGCTAGGCTTTTTAATGATTAAATTCCTACAGTAAGATTTAAATACAAAATATTAAATATAACCTTATATAACTTAGCTCTCTTAAGAACTAACATATCTCAAACATGCTATATGATTAAAATTGCCTTTTGAATTGCAAAACTCAGTTTCACCTCTTACCGTACTAACATCCAGAGGCAATATGAAGACGATAAGAAAACAGAGATACCAAGCTAGTAGTGTTCCAACAATTACGAGTCTATGCTGTTTCTTGAAGTCTCCATATCGATGAAGTAGGAATAATGCCAGAAAAAAGACAAAAACAATCTCAAGTCCCAAAGCTGCACCGCTCATTATTGAATGTTCACTCTGACTAACCAAAGCCACTCATGTACAGGTCTGGGTCATATCTGTAAGCTGGAAAAGAAAAAAAAAACAAAACAAAACAGCATTAACAAAGGAAATAGCCACTTGGAAAATTCCTAAATATTTATTAATGTATTAATAAATTCTTCAGAAAATTATCAGGCTTAACATTGAACTACAAATAAAAGGAAAAGGATAATTCCTACTCTCAAATATATATCTTATTTTTTAAAGCAGATCTTTAAAAATTCACATAAATTATATCTTCAGGAAAAGGGTTATCCTAATGAAAATTGCACTTGTTCTCAAAATATTACAAAATAAGAATACTGAATGTGAATAGTTTCAATACCGTGTCATTTGGAGTTGGTTCCTTAAGTTCTAAGTCCCAACAGAAATTTTATACAAATATACTATTGACTAGATCCTAGGAAACTAGGTATTTTGTAAAATAAAGTTTTCTGAGTCATCTGTAGCCCATTATTTAAAATGTTCCAAAAAAGGGAGAGAGCATGAAAAAGACCATTTGAAAGTAATATTTCCTTTGTGTGAAAGTTTTATTTTTTTGTGATAATCTTGTCTAACAAATTTAACAACTTGAAATTCTTATTTATTTACTGCTTCACAAAGTACAGTTAACCCTTGAACAAATAGGTTTGAACTGTATGGGTCCACTGCTACACAGATTTTTCGATAAACAGACTACTATAAATGTATTTTCTCTTCTTTATAATTTTCTTAATAACACTTTTTTTTGTAGCCTAATTATGACTGATCAGTTATAAACTTGCTATTAGCTACAATTTTTTTTTATAATGGTTGTCAATTTTTTAACCTGATTTAGTACTTTAAAATCTTGTAGATGAATAAACAGAATTATGGATCCTTCATTCAATAATAAAGAAATGATTTGGTTACATCTCTTCCCATTTTCAGTCCATCAGTCTCCTATTCTTGCTATAAACAATTCCTACAAATGTAGAGGCTTTAAACAACACTCTTATATCATAGTTTCTGTGGGTCAGATGTCCAGGCACAACTTGGTTCAACTAAATTCTCAAGATTGAAATCAGTGTCAGCAAGTTAGCGTTCCTCTCTGGAAGACTCTGAGGAAGAATGTACTTCTAAGTTCATTTAGGCTGTTGGCAAAATTCAGTTTGTTATGTTTATAGGCCTGAGATCTCCATTTCCTTGCAGGCCGGCATTTGCCCTTAGCTCCAGAGCCCTCTTTCCAGTCTTTGCATGTGGCCCTGTGTATCTCAAGAGTTAGCAATGGCTTGTCAAATTGTTCTCAGGCTTGGAATCTCAGATGTTCTGTTTTACCCTCAGCTGGGAGAAAACTGCTTAAAAGGGCTCATCTGATCTCATCAGGAAAATCTGGATAATCGAGTCAGATTTACAGGTTCCAATGATTAAGGCATAGCTATCCTTTGGGGGCGTCTATTATTCTGTTTACAACACCATCTATTTCTGTTCAAGCTGAACTCTTGTTGTTTTGTTATGACACAAGTTTAGGCCTAGAGGTCCCATTAAATTGGAGATGAAAATTGAGGTTTTCCTAATCTGAGATGAGAAAATAATAGTTTTAAAGTCTGTATCTTTGACCTTGTACCTAAATTCAAGTGAGGAATTATTTTTCTACAGTCCAGAATGATAGCATTTTCCAAGGTTCCTTATGAATTCCTAGCCTGTTTTAGTTATTTCAATTGAATAATTTTGTGTTCAAAGCTAAGGGCACCTTATTCTCTAACTCAACTAGTTATTTGTATCTTAAATTCATAAAATCACTGTCAATTAAAATCTAATAAAGATAAATATTAGACAACTCAGGTTTGGCTTACTGAAAAAACTCATCACCAGGGAGCATAGCAATTTGACAATACATACCAAAGACCTTGAAAAAGGCACATATCCTTTGTCCTAGCAATTCCTCTTCAAATAACTTAAAGGAAAAACAAGATGGGAACAAAGATTTATCTATAATGTTCTTTTTCATGGCAGCATTATTTAAAGAGGAAAACCTAGAAACAAATGTTTGTACGAAATAGTCCAGGAAGTCTTAAAAATGTCCTCTAGTCTCATCACTGTCCACTGCCTTTTTGAAAAAAGCAGCCAAGGGTTTCATAAATCACTAATCCTGCTAACCTGTCCATGACTCATGGGAGCAGGGATCTGCATGCAAGTTCCCTGCCCATGAGTCAAGGACCACATAACAGCAAAACTCCATTGCAGAAAGTGATTCAAGGAGGCCACCAGATTCCCCCAGTCTAGAAGAAAGGTGAGATCCACAAGGACACTTTAGAGATGTCAAAAGGGATGGGAGTGGGCCTAAGGGAGTATAGTATGCGTAAGAAACACATGGACAAATATACATCAAAATGCTAACAGTGGGGATCCCTGGGTGGCGCAGCGGTTTGGCGCCTGCCTTTGGCCCAGGGCGCGATCCGGGAGACCCTGGATCGAATCCCACGTCGGGCTCCTGGTGCATGGAGCCTGCTTCTTCCTCTGCCTGTGTCTCTGCCTCTCTCTCTCTCTCTCTCTGTGTGTGACTATCATAAATAAATAAAAATTAAAAAAAAAAAAAAGAAAAAATGCTAACAGTGGTTGTCATAAAATAGTAGAGAGGATTGCTATATTCTTCTTTGTGCTTTTGTGTATATGTGTTTTTTTTTCTTTTTTTTTTGTGTATGTGTTTTTAATTTGAAATAATGAACATAGGTTATTTTGTAATTTCAAAATTATTTAAAAATCAATGTAGTAATACGAAAGTAAAGTACATGGCAAATAGGAAATGAGAAATTCTGCCATGGTTTTAAGTGCCTAAAGTCACAACTATTTTAAAATACGAATGTTTTGTTATACTCTGGGAAACCTGGGTTCCAAATCCTAACTCTATTTAATTGTGTAATTTTATGCAATTTAAACTGTTACGTGAGGATAAATAATCATTACACAGGTTGCTATGAAGATCAAATGAAATACAAAAGTGAAACACCAAATAGGGAGTTCTAGGCACAGAGTAGATCCTCAATAAATGCTAGGTGGTAATCTCCACCACCTCATATAATGTGCTTCTAGAAAATAACTAGTTGCTTCAAAAGTCTCAAAGCACAGGTTTACACTAAACAGTAAACCTCCTCTGCCACCATCTCCCCCCCACCCCCGCCCCAAAATATGAACGGATACCAAATGCTTTTTGGTTCTCATTCTCTGCAGTTACCAGAGCCTGGGCCTCCCCTGATTCCTACAAAAAAAAAAAAATTATCTTTGCTCCAAGAAACTGCTCCCCTTTCTTCTCTTGACAAATTGAGATTACCTCTTCAGGTCTACAAGGTAACCCAAACACTCCTTCAACTGTCTGTTGGAAAGACAGAACACTTTTCAGAGCCATGTCAAGAAGATGTACTAGGGGATCCCTGGGTGGCTCAGCGGTTTGGCGCCTGCCTTCGGCCCAGGACATGATCCTGGGGTCCCGGAATCAAGTCCAGCGTCAGGCTCCCGGCATGAAGCCTGCTTCTCCCTCTGCTTGTGTCTCTGCCTCTCTCTCTCTCTCTCTATCGTGAATAAATAAATAAAATTAAAAAAAAGAAGATGTACTAGATGTCATGTAGAAAGATGATACCATTTTTCTAGCACATGATCAAAACGGAGGTGGATTAGAATGGATCATTTGCTGACCTGCAACCATGTATAGCTGTGCAAAAATATACTCAAGGGCAAAAGAGGAAATATGCCTCTGATGGCAAAACTGGTCCTTCTAGTAATATTCCTCAAATATTAAAATACTGTGTTTAGGCTAGATGACAAAAATGAAAGAAGACCATGCAAAAATTTGGAGGCAAATCAAAATCCAGTTCCATGTGATTAGAAATTGAAAGAGAAATTTAGAGCTACCATAGGTTGGCATTAACACCACAGCAGCAAATGTAGATTTTACTCAAAATAAAAATGCCAGTTCATTCATTCATTCAAATTTTAGTGCTTGATATCCAGATATAGTCTATCTTTCAAAATATCAGTTCTGAAAATCTTTGAACACTTAAAATCCAATTTAGTCACTTACCAATTATCGAGATAATCATACAATGCCTTTCAAACGCCTTACATAATTAGCTTGTTAATGTTACTGACTTGGGGTACTGTTTCCCAAGTATTTTATGGCTGATAGTGTTTTTTTTGTTGCTGTTTTTTTTTTTTTTTAGGCTAACCACTCTTTAAGTGGAAAATTTACAGGTAAGGTAATTTTGGAACTTGAAGCATCCCAAAGATCTTCAAAAAGAACGAGAAAGAGAAGACAAAGGACAGAAGGAAAGATTTGTGGTAGCAACTCCACAAGAGATCACAGGCAAAAATTCTGTTCAAATAAAAAAAAAATTCTGTTCAAATCTAAGATTCTGAAACTGAATGAAAAATTTCTAGCCAGAACTCAGTGATTAATCAGACTCTGCATAATCTATGTATCTTTATTCAGAAATGTGAAATAGAAAACTAGGAGACAATTCAAGATCTGAATAATGAAAAACTGGAAGTGTCAGAACTAGATGTGAATGGTGAAAGTCAACAATTCTCTACCACCAATAAAATGTTAAATCTTCCAAATATGACCACCATTATTCTGTTTAAAGATTTCAGGTACAGGGAGAATTCAGCTTAGTATACAATAGAATACCACAAGAGAATGTAGCTCCTACTCTAAAAATACAAAATAGTCGTAATATTTTTTGAAGCCATTTTCAAAAAATGAGCTGAGTTGCTAAACCAACCAGGTAAACTGAATTCCAAAGTGTGACAGGCCCTTCTGAAGACAGACAGACATGTACAAAGTGCTTAACCTTTGTTAAGACATGAGAGAGAGAGAGAGCGTGCAACCCTATAAGCAAGTGAGAAGAAAACAACTAGAATTGTAATGGATTCTTAAAGATTTCAGGTAAAGAGATTATAAGACTTACTTTGGTAATTAAAGAATAATCCTTAGAATCTTTCTTAATAAAATAATTTAAAAAAAAGAAGAGCTAACATTTAGTATGAGTTTACTAGATTCCAAGCATTATGCTAGCACTTAACATACTTTATCAAATTAGACTACACAACCCAATAAGAAAGGACTATTAATATCCTTGTTGAATAGAGAAAAGGGAAGAGAGAGTAAGTGGTTTGTCCACATTCCTACAGCCAGTGAGTGGCAAAGCTGGGATTCAAACCTACTCAACCTCACTACAATTGGGATACTACACAGTCTCTTTTCGAATCCAGACATACTTTATTAACCCAATTTAAACTCTTTAAACAATCTCTTTTGGTCAGTTTTCAGAGTGAGCAAATTTAAAACATTCTATTAGTTATTCCGTTACATATATCAAGATAGAATGCTAGAAAAGAAGTGTTTAATATAGAATTTAGCAAAGACTTTTAACCTTCCAGGTAAGATTGCTATTACTTAAGGGTAATATATGACTCTAACCTACATGGGGAAGCTAGAAGAGAAAACATAGACCAAATTAGAATAGGAAAAGGACCCTTCTGTTACTCCAAACTGTCCATCACAGCATTAAACTATAGAGATCTAAGGATCTAAATTAATGGAGGGAAAGGATCTTTTGAAATTTGGCAGGTAAAAACTTCTTACTATGTAATTGTTCTTAGCCTTTTGTTCCCCACAGCTAAATAATATGAAAAAAACCCTAAAGAGTTCTTTAAGGTTTATTTTATGCTATGATAGAACTAAGCAAAAAAGTACATCACTGTTCTATTTAAATATAATCTCTTGTCCTATTTGATTTTCAAAAACACTAATGTACTATTGGAGATTATATATATATATATAATATTTATATAATTATATAATATATATAATATAACTCTCACTTAAAATGGGACATGGAGTGTAGTGGGTGAAGATTAAATAAATAAAATTAATCAGCAAAAAAAATAATCCATATCAGTAGCAGTCACAATGAATTTTTGAAAAGACCAGATAGCAATATCTATGTAGCTGATAATCTCTTCAATGAACACAACTCCTTTTATCAAACAGACTCCCATGTACCAACGTAAACTTTTATTTACTATACAAAGAGATCGCCATGATTAGAATAATGCAGAACAAAAAAAAAGATTGCTATTTCAGTAAAGATTTCAGTAAGTTAAAGTATTTTTGTTACCAGGGAAAACTGTTAGTAAAATATCTACTCTAGAATTTGAAGACTGATTTTCTAAGTTGACAGGCTCTCTTTGAAGTCCTATGGAGGGTCTCCTGTCCAATTCAGATATTTCAAGTATTCTGAGAACTAGAAATGTTCCCTGGCTCCTGGAAACTACTTGTTAAATCCTGCTACCAGGGGGCACTGGGTGGCTCAGTGGTCCAGCGTCTGCCTTTGGCTCAGGGTGTGAATCTGGGATCCTGGGATCGAGTCCCACATGGGTCCTCACAGGGAGCCTGCTTCTCCCTCTGCCTATGTCTCTGCCTCTCTGTGTCTCCCATGAATAAATAAATAAAATCTTTAAAAAAACCAATCCTGCTATCAGGATATTTCTCATCTTTTTTGAGAGGCAGATACATAGGTAGAGGGAAAAGCAGGCTCCATACAGGGAGGCCAATGTGGGCGTCGATCCCTGCATAGCTCAACCACGGAGCCACCCAGGCGTCCCTATTTCTCATCTTTAAAAGTAAAATCAAAAAAATAAATAAATAAAAATAAAAGTAAAATCATCCCATTAGATCTTCCTAACTATAAGATCTACTTTACATTTAAAAACTTTGTTAATTCTCATCGTGGCATTTAAAATATTTTTTCCTTGTTTTTCTTCTCCATTAGCATATACATAACCTTCCATCCTACTGCCTTTATATATATATGTATATATATATATATAATTATGTTCTCTAATGAGTTACAATTTTAAGGGAAGGGATGTATATTTCAAACCAAGGCAACTGCTTTCTTCTTAGCCAAAGTAACATCAAAGTAACTTTATGTAAAAAAAAAAAAAAAATCAGAATATCGCATTTAAAAATCTTTTCCATGACATCAGTTCAATGAATCATGAACATTCAGCCTACTTCCACCTCGTTTAAATGAAAGTCAATGTGTGAGCATATCCCTTCTGTACATCAATTCCACTTATTTTCAAGAAAAACAAACAAAAAAAACAACTAAAGGTTCGTGAATAGCTTAATCGAGAATTGGTCACTTTTCAAGCCAAGCACCGAGCCTGAAACCAGCACATACCTGGGCAAGAGAGGTTTAATTCTAGCATAAAGGGAATCATTTTTAATGGTCTGTCACACTGGTTATTTATTTTTTATCATTATTATTTTTCACACTGGCTTTTGAAGGTATGTCGTACTGCACGCTCAAGCAATACTCTATTTTTGTGATGACTTAGCAGACGGGTCTGCTTACTTCTGAACTTGATCAACCCTCTCCATTTTTCTTTTTTTCTTTTTTTTTTAATTGAAGGTTGGAATTTATTCCCCTCTCCCTTCCACTGTTCTCCAGGGGCCACCGTTTATGGATTTCGCACGGTCATCCGACCTGGAAGGCGGCACACTCCCGGCTCTGGCCGCCCCCAAATCCCCCGGGCGGGGACAGGCTCGCAGCAGCTCGCCCTTCAGACCGCGGCGCCGCCGGACGTCGTCGGCGGAGCGCGAGCAGCCCAGCGGCGCTCCACAGCCCTTCACGGACCTACCGACCGTCCCCTTAGCTGTTCCGGGGCTGGCATTTCCGAAGCTCGTCTGGGCTGCCAGGGGGCTGCGCAGCTGTCCCACCGCACACCGTGGCAACCGCCGTGTTCTCCTGCTCCCCTAAAATTAAACCACCGCCTCTCCTTCCGACCGCGCTTTAGTTTACAAAACGCTTCCATAAGCGTCATCTGGCCCCTCACGTCAAGCGTGTTCTCGGGAGGAACCTCGAAGCCGAGGTGCCTATAGGACAGGCACCTGGTGACCCGCAGTGCTAAGGGTCACTGTCTCCCAGATGGAGGAAGCAGCTTCGCGGCGGCGGGGGCGGGGGGGGGCGGGGGGCAGCAAGTGGGACGCCCGCGGCCCCCATCGTCTCACCTGGCCGGCGGACCGGGCTGCCGCCTCCACTCGGTGGCCGGGAACGAAGGCCCGCGGTGGCGGCGGCGGCTCGGGGTCTCCGAGGTCCTCTCGATCTCCGCCAGCGCCCGGCCTCAGACCGCAGACCCCACAGGGCTCACGCCCTCCCCATCAGGCCAGACAGCGTCCGCACAAGGACCGGGAACCCCGCGTCCGCCACAACCGTCCCGGACCTGAGACCGGCGATCCGGGGCGACGGCGGTGACGACCACTAGAAAGGCCTGCAGGCTCCGGGGCAAGCAAAATCCGTCCCCAGTCAGGCGGCTGACATTTCCCAGGCAGCCGGAGCGCCGCCCACTTCCGCTTCCCCGCCTACCGCGTGGACGGCCCCGCTTCGCGGGCGCGGGGGCTTGTGGGTATCTCCGAGGCGGGTAAAGTAAGCCGAGGAAGGACGTCGCGCAGAACCTGCGGGACTACGAGGCAAGACGGAAACTACAGTTCCCGGCAGGCAGCGGGGCGGCCGACGGCGGCGGCGGCGGAGGAGGGCGAGTAGAAGAGCCCTTGCGCGCGCGGCGAGGATGGAACGTTGCTAGAGTTCGCGGGTCTCGCTGCTGGGGGTCGGAGCTGCACGCCTCGAGCCGCCGCGCGCCAAAGCGGGAATCCCGGGGGCGTGCAGTTCTGCAATTAATGCACGCGTTTAAAACTCCAGAGGCTGTGGACGCCATGCATAGGTAAACCGATTGCAAAAGGGGGCTGAGAGTGAATGAACCGCCTCAATTCTTTTAGGCCGCGAATATTGCTACTTGCTAATATTGTTGTGAATGTTGTAATTGAATCGTTGCTCAGCCCCTTCTTTGGGAAAGTGTGGGTGGCTGGATGCTGTAGTGCGGTGATCAGCGTGCGGTTTTTGCCTTCCCTTATTGAGCTTTCCTGCCGGTGTACGATTGCTCTCCCGCTTGTCTGTTCCCTCCACTTTAAGACATTCTTGAGGCCTTCTCCGTGATCGTAAATCAAAAAGCCTTTTTGATTTGTTCGGTTATTTTCTTTTTTCCTTCTTGGAAACTCGCCGCCGGCACTTGAAAAAAAATGCAATTCTTAAAGTTTTCTGCATTGCATAACTTAGAGTTTCATGTAGGCCTATCTTTGAATTATTTACGGGTGTGTTTTTGAAAGAAACCGGGGCTGTTCATTTCTGCAGGAAACACCTCCAGGAGATTCCAGACCAGAGTAGCAACGTTACCACCAGCTTCACGTGGGGATGGGATTCTAGTAAGACTTCTGAACTGCTGTCAGGCATGGGGGTCTCTGCTCTGGAGAAGGAGGAGGTGGACAGTGAGAATATCCCCCAGGAACTGCTCTCAAATCTGGGCCACCCTCAGAGCCCGCCCCGAAAACGGCTGAAAAGCAAGGGGAATGACAAGGACTTTGTCATAGTCCGCAGGCCTAAGCTAAATCGAGACAGCTTTCCAGGTAAGGTATGAGGGTAAAACTGTCGGTCACTTAAGAAGTGGACTGAACTATTTATTGCTAATCTTTGTTAAGCGATCTTTAGGATGGCACGCTTTTAAAATTGCCTACTTCTGAAGTCGATTTCCAAAGCAATGGGACAACCCTTTGTCACTGAAATCTACAGGAATCTTGGTAGGTATATATTTTCCAGGTGCACAATTGACTTTTAACCCATGTGAAATTTTAACCCAGAAGATCTTCCTGCCTCCTTCCCTTTGAAGGGAATCTGCGTGTTCAAAGGCCAGCTCAGTGCCATTGTTAAATGGGAACATAAGCAATAATCTTGTAGGATTTTTGTTGTTATTTATATTCTGTTGCTCTGTAGCTTTGGTCGAGTTTGTTGCCATAATTGCTTTAGTTATTTGTCAAAGGACTACTAACGTGAATGTTAAACTAGGAGTAGGGCCTTATATCCCTCGGACCTCCCAAGTGGGATTTTTCTGGTTTGGTCTGTCTCCATTACTGCCCACATTATCTGTTCAGTCACTCAGCCAGAAACCTGAGGGCCAGTCCCTTCCCACCATCTTCCAGTCCCCAACCAATCATTGAATGTTTCCCTCTTGTCTCCTAGATGTTTTTCATACTCTCATTATCTCTTGCCTGAATATTGTCATGGACTCATAATTCCAGTCTTATCCTCCCCTGATCCATCCCCAGAGCTAGAGTGAACTGACTCAGATGTAGAACTCACCATATCATTTCCCCAGGCTTCTCAGACATGTCATTGAGTGTCTCCCAGAGTGGATCAGAATCCGAAGAGTACAAAAGCCATAGGGTAAACACAGTGCAATGACTTAGGGTTATCAGTTTTTCTTGCCAGTAAGTCATTTAAAACATTAATCCAGCAAATATTTGCTGAGCACATGCTATGTGGGAGGCATCGTTCTATGTGTTGGGGATAAGGCAGGGAACAAAACATAAACATTCCTGCTCTCATGAAGCTTCTGTTTGAGAGGGGGGATGCAATAAACATAATAAATGTGGTGTATAATATGTTAGAAGGTGATAAGTACTGTGGCCAAAAACAAGTAGAGAACAAGCCAAGAGAGATTGGAAGTCCTGGGGTTGGAAGATGGTTTACAACTTTAAACCTCACTAAGAGATATTAAGGGATAGCCTCACTTAGACACAAGCTTTTTAAGCAAAGGCATACAGGAGGTGTGAGGAACGTGCCACGCAAATATCTTGGAGAAGCGCGCTCTAAGCAGAGGACAAAGGCAGTGCAAAGACCCTGGTGCAAAAACATGTCATGTTTGCTCAAGGAAGGAGGAAGCCATATGCAGACTGAGCAAAAGGGAGAGCAGTGGGAGATAGGGCTAGAGGTGGTGTTGAGCAAAATTGTGATGTCACCTTTTAAAAGGACACACTGATGTGTATGGATTAAACTATAGGGGGGGTCACGCATAGAAGCTTAGAGGTTTGTTAAAAGGTCTGAGCATATTTCGGAAATATGCTCAGAATCTGGATGGATTCTGACATTAGAGTTGACGGAATCAGGAGGCTATTGAAGTCGTCTGTAGAGGAGGCGATCGGACCCTAAACAGGAATTGGGTGGGTGATAGGGGAAGAATAAGAGGCAGATTAAAAGAAATTAAGATGAAGTCTTGCAGAGCCACGGTAATAAGTATATTCCTCAGTTCTCCCACCAGACTTTCTTTGAAGAAGGGTTAGTTGGTTGCTTTGCTTTAAAAAAAAAAAAAAATCTATTGTTTCTTGGTTTTGACTTTTTCACTGGAAAAGAGAACCGGCAGGTTATGATCTGGAAATCTACATCAGGAGAGGGGGTGAATTAATTAGGCAATAAAGGATTGTGGTGAAGTCAGACGGATCTGACGTTACATCCTAATTATGCTGTTTACCAGCCATGGGAAGTTATATGAACTCTCTGTGTCTTCGTTTCTCTTGTGAAATGGAATAATAATACCCACTTCATGGGTTGGTGTGAAGATTAAGTGAAAGAATGCACATGAAGCTCTTAGTATGCTGTGTGCTCATAACACACAATAAATAAACCTAGTTAACTTGGCCAACAAAATTTCTGACACACATTTGGGAAGCTACTTCACTTTTTCTTTTGTCTTTAATCCGGTTAGCTTGACTTTGTTAGTGTAGGTTTTTTTTTTTTTCTTCAGAACTTAATGTTAGGGGATCCCTGTGTGGCTCAGCGGTTTAGCGCCTGCCTTCAGCCCAGGGTGTGATCCTGGAGACCTGGGATCGAGTCCTACATTGGGCTCCCTGCATGGAGCCCGCTTCTCCCTCTGCCTGTGTCTCTGCCTCTCTCTATGTCTCTCAGGAATAAATAAATAAAATCTTAAAAAAAAAAAAAAGAATTTAATGTTATTTTTAGTATCTGCAATACAGCACTAGCCATTTGCTGCTTGACCAGCCAAATGTGGTGAAAGAAACTTTCTGCTAAGAGGGGCAGGTTTTAAGTAATTTGTCTTATGCTGGTTGCTTTTCAGTGTTGAACGTGATTCCTCTGTCCTTCCATAGTTGTACACAGAGAGAGATGTATAAATTAAAAAAATCATTTTTTAGGTAAAGCACTACAGAAGATGGAGGGATGGTTGTTGGTTTGCAGGAAGTTAGGAGTCAAGTTGGGCCCACAGCAAAAGATGGTGGCAACCGATGAGTAGTTAAGGGAATCAGTGCCTTAGGAGGCCAGAGGAAGGGAACCCCTTTTGCCAAATTGAGCCAGGTGAGGCTTCCCAGGTGCAGAAGGATTTCCAAGGTGATTACCAGTGGACATAGACAATCTTTCTCCTCCTATTTAGCAAAAGTGGAGGCTCTGAGGAAAGAGAAAGATCTAGAAACAGTTCAGTCAAGGAGTCTAGATTGTGTGTGTGTGTGTGTGTGTGTGTGTGTGTGTGTGTATCTGAAGTGGGAAGAGAAACAAGTTTTATGTTTGTTGCTATCTGAGAGAGAGGCAGAGAAGGAAGCTAATAGGATACATAGTATGTGCATGAAATTATACACAGTATGGATTGGTTCATCGGGGCAGAGCTGAAGAGGTGGGTTCACTGATGCAGGATGAGGACAGCTGGCGCAGAGAATTCCCAGTGGGCCTCCAGGAGCCTAGGCCTCCATGTATCTGGATCATCATTCCAGGGAGTCTTGTCTGCAGTTGTCAGGACAGGTGGCTGACAGCTCTGCCAGGATTAGGGTAGCAAAGGCCACACCTGCTTTATGCAGCGATCTGATGACAGTGGCGCTAGGCTGAGAGTTTTTCCTGATTCTTCACTCAGCAGCCTCCCTGCAGGCCCCAAGCCAGACACACACATCTGGTGACTAAATCCTCATCATCTTTTCATTTTGGAAGATAAAAACTGTGGCAGAGCCTTATCAGGACAGGTCTGTTGGGCCCTCGGGGGTGAGTGTATGCAAGGAGTTGGAAGTAAGTGGCCCATTAGTGAGGTTAATAATAGACACAAAGAGGACAATTGCATTCTATTCCTGATCATTAAATGCCTGTCCTGGTCCCTTTTCTTCCCACCCCCTACAAACAGGATGGCCATGAAAACACTATTGAACTAATTTGTTGATTAGCTTTTCCATAGCTGTTACACTGCTTGACATTCCAGATCCTGCAGTGGTTCTCAGACTCAAGAGTCTTAAAGTATAGTGTCTGCTGATACCCCAGAGGAATTTGTTCAAAGTGCAAAATTCCTGAGATTCTGATTTAAGAAGTCCTGTCTTGAGCCTGAGAATCTGCTTTTTAACGTCCCCAGGCAAACATTTTTCCTCCAATTTTTTTTCTTAACCAGTAATAAATGTATTTTAGGTTGCAGACCTGGGTGTGTGCCTGAAACACAAATTTCACAAAACTATATTTCCCCTAAGATACTTCCTATCCTGTTCCATTCCATTCTTATCAAACAGTGCTGCTCAAACTGAATTGATTTCATGACTCACCAGTGAATCTTAGCCTGTAGCTCCCAAAGCTCAGCTTTGTAAAAGCCATATTTATGTGGCCCTTTGAGGCCTCTTTTCTCGGTCCTGTAGCTTCCTTTCATTTATTCATTCAACAAGTGGTTATTGAGCATTGTAGAGATTAGGAATACGGCAGTGACCATATCAGACAAAAGACCTTGCTCTCCGATCTCATATAGAGCATGTGTATTATACCTTATTCTCTAAATCACAACTTCCATGGTTTCTCTACTGCTGTTCCCACATTTCAGGGTTGAGCAAGTCTCTTACACAAAGACTGAAGGGGTCCATTGAGGACTCTGTTTTTGTCTTGCTGTGGTTTGCTTTTTTAAAAGTTTTGCCCACTTAGCCAAAACAAAACCCAAAAATACCAAGTTAGTATGGTCTAGTGTTTTTATGATTTGTGGGCAGAGGAAGGAAAACTCATCCCAGCAAAGCAGAACGTTCGTGGTTTCCCAGAAAGGAAGCATAGATTGTTAATACTTGAAACAAGCTAGCATGAGCAAACAGAGCCCCCACCCTTCAGCATGAAAAACAGTAAGTGTGAGCACCAGTGCCTGCTTATTCCTCACGCATGATTTGTTTATCCATGATTAAGAAGAGGAGCAGTTTTAAGAGTCGAGGACTTTTGCTTATGATTAAGATTTGGAATTTTAACTTGAATCTGAGTGTAGGTGAGATGTTCCAAGCAGTAAATAAGAAAGATCGGTCCCTAGATCACAGAGATCTCCCACATAGAAAACTCTCCACTAAGCCACTCTCCCCAGAGGAGTTTGAGGCCTAGGCAGCAGTGAGGTTACAGACGTGGACAGCTGGGATTGCACGTGAGGGGAGAAGTGGAAGTGACAGTGGCCAAGGATGACGACTAGCAGGTTTGTGAATCTGGCCAGTGTTCACCCTGTTCACGGCCCCAAAGACTGTTTAACTGCCTTCATGTAGTTGAAGAGCAGCTGCTGTGGGTTTGAATAATTGTTTCCTTTGCTGTGAGGGGCCGGTGTGCACCCTTGGAGAGTTTAGAAGAGGTGAGTGGAGGAAAGAAGGCTCTGGACCCTCCCATCCACTCAGGCAAACAGACCAGACCACAGAGTAGTCAGGAATCCAGGAAACAGATGGTTGATGTTTTGAGAATTAAATATGGCAAGTAAAATTAGATTAAGCATATCATAAGCCTGGATGCCAGCCACTGGAGCTGGAAGACAGATTTCTGCTCCATCTGCTTGGACAGCAGCCAATCTCAGGCTCAGGCCCTGCCAATCAGTGTCCTCTGGTCCACTGAGGGAGCCCCGGGCACTTGGCTGCCAGCTGAGGCCAGGCATTGTCTCCGCCGTTGGTACCCAGCCTCCTGGATGGCTCTCAGCGTCTTTGTTTTACTCTCTCTCCCTGCCTGCCCTCCCTCGCCCTAATTTGAGTTCTTTTTCCGTAGCAAGCCAGGTGTAGTTCTTACCTTCCCTGACCTTGGGGAACGTCAGGTACTCAGAACAGGGGAGAGCGTAGAATGTTAGAGCCTCCTGTGGTCGGAAGGGCATCATTTGGAGTCAGACCTAGGGTTGAGTCCCCACCCTGCCACTTACTGGTTGTGAGACCTTGTCTCTTTTGTCACAGTCGCATCTCCTTCTAAGCCCCTACCCCACGTCAAAGACTACTCTGTACTGACCCCCGGGGACATGACCTTTGTGCCCTGGGCTTTGGTCTTCAGCCTCACGCCCTGGACACCCAACGGTGCCATGTCATTGCCTTGTGGGTACAGTGCCCTCCGCTACCCGGCCAGCCTTCAGACATCCACTCTTGCGTCTTTGTACCTGCACCTCGGCGCGTGGGGCTTTGGCGTGCTCATAGAGCAGCCCCAACTTTGCCTCCTGGCTCTGCCACCTAATAGTTGATACCAGCTTGGTGAGACCAGTTTCCTCATCGGTGAAATGGCATCCTGCTGAGTATACAGGGTTGCTGCATGTAGAGTCAGTGTGCTTGAATAAATGCTTGAGACTTTTTAGGGTTTTCAGTAAATGGCAGTTTTTATTTTTTTAATTTTTTTTTAAAGATTTTATTTATTTATTCATGAGAGAGAGAAAGAGAGAGGCAGAGACACAGGCAGAGGGAGAAGCAGGCTCCGCGCAGAAAGCCTGACGTGGGACTCAATCCCGGGACTCCAGGATCACGCCCTGGGCTGAAGGCAGGCGTTTAACCGCTGAGCCACCCAGGGATCCCCAAATGGCAGTTTTTAAATGTAAGGTTATGTATTTATTAGTTTGTTTCCAGGTGAGGCTGCTGGGCAGGGACTGTGGCTTACACCCAGCTCCCAGCACTAGCGCATTAATTAGGCACCCAGGAATGTGTGTTGAAGCCAGCCTTATCATTCTGCAAATGAGGAAGCTGGCTGGTTCAAAGAGGCAGCAGTCTTGACTGTCTATAGAATAAAGCCAGCATTCTTCTCTTGGGTGTCAGTCATTCCTTTGTGAAATATCAGTTGAGCATTTTCTGATACTCGTTGCCAGGCTCTCCCCTAGGCACTGGGTGTGTAAGAGTTATAGGTTAGCAAAGGTTGACCAGTCACACAAATACAAAATTAGCACATTGGCCGATTGCATGAAGGGAAAGTAAAAGGTATACTAGATCTAGCCCTATATTGAAGCCTATGGGCCGGGTATTGTGCTGTGTGCTCGGTATGCAGATCTGGATCTGGGGGCAGCAGTGGTCGGGGAAAACTCCTCTGAGGGGGTGACGTTTAAGCTGAGATCCGAAGGATGAACGAGTAGGAGTTGGGACGGATGAAGATGGAAGTCGCAATACAAGGCGCTCCTCATTCTCGTGTTACCTTACTGGCTGGGTTCGGTGCCTGGCTTTGGTGTCTTCTGCAAACCTCTGCCTGCATCGCTGGGACTAGTTTTCCTCCTAGCATTTTAATTACCTAGCTCATCTTGTTCGTTCGTTCTTTCTTTCTTTCTTTCTTTCTTTCTTTCTTTTTTTTTTTTAAGATTTTATTCATTTATTCATGAGAGACAGAGAGACACACAGAGAGAGAGAGAGGCAGAGACACAGGCAGAGGGAGAAGCAGGCCCCATGTAGGGAGCCTGACGTGGGACTCGATCCCGGGTCTCCAGGATCAGGCCCTGGACCGAAGGCAGACGCCAAAGCATTGAGCACCCAGAGATCCCCCTTGTTCTCATTGTTTCTGATGCCTTATGTGTACCCAACAAAATAAGCACAAGGTGCGTTAATTCATTTCTCCAGCCCTGCCCCTCACTACAAGCGTCCCTAATGTCTTTTCCCACCATTTTGAGTGGACACATGGCCCCCTGTCCATAGTCCCTTGAAGCTGAGCACTCTTAAATACCGAAGGCTTAGGCAGCCCTGGTGGCTCAGCGGTTTAGTGCTGCCTTCAGCCCAGGGCCTGATCCTGGGGACCCAGGATCGAGTCCCACATCGGGCTCCCTTCATGGAGCCTGTTTCTCCCTCTGCCTGTGTCTCTGACTCTCTGTCTCTCTCTCTCTCTCTCTGTCTCTCATGAATGAATAAAAAAATCTTTAAAAAAAAAAAAATACTGAAGGCTTTCTCCTGCATGCAGATGGGACTGCCTGACACCTCTCTCTGGGCAGGTATGTGGAGAGTTAACATTCCTGCCCTGCTCCCTGATGTCTTCACCCAGTGACTGACAGTTGTTGGTGGGTTAATACCCCACCATCCGTGCCCTTAGCTGGGACAGCTCTGGGGCAGGTGCTGTGGCATCTCCTGGAGTCCCCAACAGACTTGAACTCCACTTGGCCATGGTGATAACCTGCTTATTCAAATACCCCAAGTCAGCTTCCTTCCCTTCCATGTCTCTTCACTCTCCCATACTTCCTGGGATTACTTACCCAATAAACTATTTGAATTCAGGTCCTCTGGATCTGCTTCTAGAGATCCTAAACTTAGATAGAGTGCTCTTTGGGGCTCTTGGGAAGTCACACCACATAGCCCTTGTCCCAACCCTGTTAAAACCTAGTGTGTTTTCAAAGAGGTGAAGATTCCAAGCAGCACTGAAAAGAAGAGATCCTCACAAAAGGTGAAGGCGCAGATTTAATGAAGAGAGGAGAGAAATAGAGTCAAGAAGGAGAAGGGAAGTTTGACTCTGCTGCTTGGTCCCTTCCCTTACGTTGTTTAGTCTTCACAGGGAAAAACTTGGCAAAATAAATCCCTTTATTCCCATTCTCTGCAGATGAAGAAACCGACCCCGAGGAATTGGGTGACTTACCCAAGCTTCACAGCCTTAGGGCACCCGCAGGACATTCCCATCGAAGCTGTGGCTGTTTCCAGCAGTTCTCACTGGGAGAGGCCAAGCACCTGGTGTCCCGATGGGCTTATGGATCGTAGTGCAGTCTCAGCATACTAGACTCAAAATAACTGTGTCATCTTTTGCCAAATCAAATGCTAAAATCTGATCTACAGGGGCAAGAGGCAGCAGAGGTCAGGGAGTTAAGAATTAATGGAAGGAAAACTCAAGAAAAGCATATCTATCAACTTTTTCCCAGTTTGGGAAGCAGGGCAAGAGCCCTGTTTGAGAACCTCCGTCCTCCAAGCTAACCTTGGAGGAGTCTTGTTGTGGTGATGGAGGGTTGTTGCCACACTGACATGCTTCAGGGTCGTCTCTGGCTGCCTCCCCAGCATCTGGTCCAGGGTCAGCGTGGGGGATCTGCCTTCACCTGTTTACCCCTGGTTTCAGGGCCACAGTGATTCATTTTGTCCTCCAGAGAGCAGGGCATTCATTGAGCAGCTGTGTATCTCCTCATTTTTCAATAGAGGTCATTTCTTCCAGGAAGGCTTCCCTGATCACTGCTCTACCATCATACCCTGCACAACACCGCACCATGAACCCTCTTGCAGCCCATTATGATACTTTACTGAAACATCCTGTTTGTGTCTCTGACTCTGAGCTGGCCATCCCTTATTCATCTTTGTAGAACAGACACCTGCATATGCTACACGTTCAATAAAAACATGCATGGATGAACGTATCAGACATTGTGCTAGTTCCTGGAAATACAAAGATTATTAATAGAAAAATCATATTTTTGTTCTCAAGAACTCAGGGCCCCAGCAAGGGCAGAGGCTAAACAGATGAGTAAGTCAATAATACAACTGTGGTTTAAAAAAAAGGTGACCTACTCTTGGTGATGTCATGGGAAGCCTTCCATAGGCACTGGGGCTTTAACAGCAACTTGATTTTAAATTAATAGCAGTGAGAGGCAGGCACAGTGAGTACAGGGCCATTGAGATGTGGCACAGAATGACTCATTCTGAGAATTACAAGTAGGTCCAAATGGCTGGAACATATTTCTAGATAATGAACTTAGAAAAGTGAGTGGGGGCCCTGCCATGGAAGCTTTGAATTTCATGCCAAGTACTTTGGACTTCAGGCTGCATGTTTGGGGAGCACTCCTGAAAGGTTCTGATTGAGGGAAGGGCATGATTCTTTTAGAAAGATTGCCCAAGAGTACCACCCAGAGGCAGCAAGTGCTACGTTTTTCACCCTCCTCAAGGCTTTTCTCCATCATGTTCTCCACAGAGCCTGGTTCAGTGTACCTGTGCAGCGAATACTGACTCAAGCTTTTAGCTGGGAAGGGACAGTGTGTTATAATCAGGGTTCCCCAGAGATGTAGAACAAGTAGGAGACATAGGGAGACTTATTCCAAGGAATTGGCTCACATAGTTATGGAAGCTGAAAAGTCCCAAGGTCCACAGTCCAAAGGCCTGGGAACCAGGAGAGCAGACAGTTAAGTACCAGTCCAGTTCTGAAGGCAGGAGGAGATCCACGTCTCAGCTCAAAGGCAGGGAAAAAGCCAGTTCTCCCTTCATCTGCCTTTAGTTCCCATCGGGCCTTGGAGAAGGGAATTTGCATTTCTCGGTGGACAGACTCACACGTTCATCTTCTGCAGTAACCCAGACACACCTAGAATAGTGTCGAGACAGATCTCTGGGTACCCCTCGACCCAGTGAGGTTGACACGTAAAGTGAACCATCACAGAGGGGAGAGGCTAGCATTAGGCTTGGTGTATAAGTGCAATTGGGGGCAGAGGGTGGGAAGGCGAGTTACTGAACTAGTCTAAGTAATTACTCTTCTTATCTTAGGGCCATCGTCCTATTATCCTGCTCTTGTGGGTTATTCTGTGTATGTTCATATGTGAGAATTCTATTTGGAAATTGCTTTTGTGAGACAAAAAAACCTGATCTTAATTGTATCTACCTTTTTCCCCCACCAGTTTTTTTATTTTTAACACAGCAGCCCGAGCAGTTCTTTTAGAACTTTCTATGCTCAGAACCCTCTAGTGGTTCCGCATGACATTCAGAGTCAAAGCCAAAGTCCTCATCATGATGTACAAGGTCCTGCGTGACCCGCCCCCTCTTGCTTCTCTACCTCATCTTCTGTCACCTCCTGCTCGCTCTTTTTCTACACTGACCTTGCTGTTCCCCAAACAGACATGCTGTTCCCTGTATCTAGAACACCCTGAGGGTACTCACAGGGCTGGCTCCCTCACTTTCTCAAGCCTTTGCTTGGAGATCACTCTCAGTAAGGCCTTCCTTGACCGCTGTGTTGAGATTTGGAACACTGGCCCCCTTACTTCCTATCCTCTCCTTTACCCTGCTCAGTTTTTCTGCATGGCACTATTCAGTTTTTACATATCATGTAATTTACTTATGTGTTTTTTTAATATGTGATCATTTCCTGCCACTAGCTCCACGAAGCTAAAGTGCTTTGTCTGATTTCCTGCTCTCCCCCCAACACCCAAAGTGCCTCCTGGCAGCATAGTAAGTAGAGAGGTACATGAAAGCTCCCATTGGGAATTGCACTTGTTAGGCCAGGCCAATTGACTTGAGTGCTTTCTGTAAATCTGAAAGAAAAAGGAGAAAAAGGAGAATTTGCCTTTTAGATAAGGTCACTACAGGGAAATCACCCCCCGAATCCACTTCTGAGAGAAACGAGGCATTTCCCAGCCACCAGAGGCATCCTACCTTAGACACTGTTGTATGTATGCTACTTGAGGGGGTGGGGACTTGCTCTGGACCACCCGTTAACATAGTGTCTGCCTAAGGGTGGTTGGCTGGTGCTGAAGGCAAAAACGATTGGAAGAGTGTTCTTGGTTTTGTCTCTTCTCCTTTGCTGGGAAAGTGCTGTGCTGACCGCAGATGAACAGAAAAACAATGGTAGGATGAGTCATTCGATTAGTGTTACATTCCCCTTCTAATATTGTGTATCCTTGACCTGCATGAAAAGACTCAGTAGACTTGATCGGTAAAAGAATGACAATGAGAAAACACATTTATGTTTTCCCTCCCTTAAAGGTGTTTCCTGGGACTCACTTCCAGATGAGCTGCTCTTAGGAATCTTTTCCTGTCTGTGCCTCCCTGAACTCCTGAAGGTCTCTAGTGTTTGTAAGAGGTGGTATCACCTAGCGTAAGTATTTTTCACCTCTCTTGGCATTTGTGGTTTTTTTTTTTTTTTTTAAGATTTTGTTTATTTATTCATGAGAGACACAGAGAGAGAGAGAGAGAGGCAGAGACACAGGTAGAGGGAGAAGCAGGCTCCATGCGGGGTGCCTGACGTGCAACTGGATCCCGGGTCTCCAGGATCACGCCCTGGGCAGAAGGCGGCGCTAAACTGCTGAGCTACCCGGGCTGCCCTCTTTTGGCATTTACGTGGGAGAAGGGGAAGGTTATGTATGTATTCATGTGGGCCTAGTGAAACTAAACACCGAGAAAAATGTAGTAGCACAGAGCAGACTAGGTGTCTTCGTATTTTTATTAACCATCAATGTCGTCATTTCAGGTGGAAGGGAGGAGGCCCCTGGAGGTGTAAACTTACCCACCTCTGCCAACTTCTTTTTTCTGTATTTCTGTGCTTATTGGATGCTGACTCTGGACCAGGCAATGGAGCACTAGAAGTGGGGGGCTACAGGGCTGCATAAAGGCCTGGCCACTCCTCACACCAGTCCTCACACATGGGGGCAGGGCAGGGAGCACGGTGGGGAGCACAGGCATTGTGAACCATTCTCTGCCACTTAATGCTCTATGTGACCTGGGGACGTACTTGACACTTCTGAGCCTCCATCCACCCGTATATACCGTGAAGATCATAGTACCTTCCAGACAGGGCAGTTTAAGGGTGAAATAGGAAGATGCTGGCTGGCTCGTGGAATCGTGCGGCGCATGGCAGGTTGGGGGCACCACTTTCAGGTTTGCACAGTGAGCTGCATATGCAACGTCTCGGTGTGCTGGAAGGCAGTAACAGGCTAGCTGGGATGGGGTTGAGGGGAAGACTGTTTTTCATTTTGAACTTTTTTTCCCTCTGTACCACTTGTCATCTTCCAGCCCACCACTAGCCATCCTTTGTGCTTACAGGCATGTGTCTCTCGTCTCCCTCCATGTATCTAGGGCTCTCACTGAGAGGGCAAGAGCTCCTTCCCCTCCCCTTTCAGGGCTGTGTGGGCCATAAGACACGGCAGGCATTTGCAGGAGTGGGCTCTTTGCTGAGAAGAGCCCTGGGGAGGTATGCACACACGGAGTGGTGGTTGCACTGATCCCGCCCCCAGTGACCCCATAGTGATTTTCTCTTTCAGCCAGTCGTCCTCCTTGCGCAGAGTCTGTTAATGTTCATCTCAGTTGTCATACAAGTAATAGCCGGCATCTATGAAGCCCTGCCTTCTTGATAATAGAGGTCACACCACATATTGACCGTTTCTTTATGCAGAGTTATTTCAAAGCCCTGCCAGTTGTCTGCTTATTTCAAGCAGTATCAAAAAATAAAATTCTCGTAGGCATTTAAAATGTTCCCTCTGTGCTTGATCTCATGTTTTCTTTTTTTTGTTAAGTTGAATTAATCTGTGGCTGTTAAAGGTCCCTTAGTGTCCTGTTTAATACCTTTGAGGACTTCATTTTTACTTTACAAGCACTGTCTAAAATCTAAGCAATATTTTTCCTTTTTCCTTGCACAGTAGTTCATACATATACATATATTTCTATGCATGTATATACATTTGTTTTCAAGCTTAAAGGGTATAATAGCCGAACTCCTTTGTAGGGTTCATTTTTCCTAATAGACATTTGATAGTGCTATTTCTTAATGAAGTATAGTTGACCCTTGAACAACCTGGTGCCTGGATTAGGGGGCACCTGCTCAGTTGAAAATCCACTTAGGACTTTTGACTCCCCAAAAACTTAACTACTAACAGATTACTGTTTACTGGAAGCCTAAGCCAAAACATAAGCAATTAACCCAGATCTTGTATATGTATTTTATACTCTTATTTTTACAGTAAAGTAAGTTAGGGAGAAGAAAATGTTATTAAGAAAATCATAAGGGATCCCTGGGTGGCACAGCGGTTTGGCGCCTGCCTTTGGCCCAGGGCGCGATCCTGGAGACCCGGGATCGAATCCCATGTCCGGCTCCCGGTGCATGGAGCCTGCTTCTCCCTCTGCCTGTGTCTCTGCCTCTCTCTCTCTCTCACTGTGTGCCTATCATAAATAAAAAAAAAAAAAAGAAAATCATAAGGAGGGGATCCCTGGGTGGCTCAGCGGTTTGGCGCCTGCCTTTGGCAGGATCAGGGCATGATCCTGGGGTCCCAAGACAAGTCCCACGTCAGGCTTCTGGCATGGAGCCTGCTTCTCTCTCCTCCGTGTCTCTACCTCTCTCTCTCTCTCTCTCTCTCTCTCTCTCTGTGTCTATCATAATAAATAAATAAATCTTTAGAAAAAAAAAGAAAATCATAAGGAGTTAAAAGTTCATTTACAGTACTGTAAAAAATCTGCATATAAGTGAACCTGCTCAGTTCAAACCCATATGCAAAGGTCAGCTGTAGTGCTACCTTTCCTCCTTTTTGTTCTATTTATATGGTATTTAGGGTAATTGTAGTAACTAATTTATGCTTAACAAAAATAGCCAGTGGATCATTTAGACCATTTGAACCTACCTACCTATTTAGTAATCAATTCAATGATTTGAGCAGTCATTTTTAAAATTATTAAATTGTGTTGAACACTAAAGTTTTATTCTGTAATTCCAGATCATTACATTGTAATGATAGCATTGAACCACCTGAAGGAAATACAGATATGTGTGTGTGTGTGTGTGTGTGTGTGTACACACATGTATAGCTGAAGGTGGAAGCTTATCCGTGATAGAGCAAGAAATACACAATTGTGTCTTAAAAATACCATAGCTAGTTGTCTAGTCCACTGCAAACCAAAGCTTCCTTCAGAATTTGGTTCAGGGCTATTTAATGACCGTATCTTCCTTGTTGAGTGGTGGGGCCCTCCAGGATCTGGTGCCCCCAACTTACTGAGGACTTCCTGTTTTCCAGGTTTGATGAGTCTCTGTGGCAGACCTTAGACCTCACAGGTAGAAACCTGCACCCAGATGTGATTGGCCGGTTGCTGTCTCGAGGAGTAGTTGCCTTCCGCTGCCCACGATCATTTATGGATCAACCATTGGTTGAACATTTCAGGTAAAAAAAAAGCCAGAAAAGACTTTCTAAGTCTTCAGGTAGAAACAGATCAAAGAGAAGCCCAGTGGCTCAGCAGTTTAGTGCTGCCTTTAGCCCAGGGCGTGATCCTGGAGACCTGGGATTGAGTCCCATGTTGGGCTCCCTGCATGGAGCCTGCTTCTCCCTCTGCCTGTGTCTCTGCCTGCCTCTCTCTCTCTCTCTCTCTCTCTCTCTTTCTCTGTCTCTCATCAATAAATAAATAGAATTAAAAAAAAAAAAAAAAGAAAAAACAGATCAAAACTTTTTTTTCCCTGTAACCACCCTTACGGCCTGTGACAAGCCTGTGCAGTGGAATGTTAATTACATATTTTCCTGTGCCGTCTTTGTGTTGAAACAAGGCACAGCTTTCAGTGACACCATTCCCACTTTAAATCAGGGTTACTCTTGGACTCTTCCAGAGGGTAAGGGATGCACATTTTGCTTCTCAGGTGGGGTCCTCAGAGGATGGACATCATGAGTCCCCTGAGGCAGAAGCCAGGTGGAGCACTCACCAGCAGACGCAAGGCAGCCCGCCTAGCTCTTTCCACACTGCCCATTTCTGATAAAGACAAAGTGTGAGGAATCTTCTCAGATTTTGTAGCTCTGGGTATCTAATCCTATGGTGGACAAATTTGCAGCCCGAGCGAGAATGCCCTTTTTTTGTTTATTTTGTGGAATATTTTGAAAAACTACTTCCCTGTTACTGATAGTTTTGCAATATGGTTTAGAGCCATCTCAAGCTGGAGTGGAATAACTAGATACTGAACAGAAAAATAAGCTAAAAACAGCAGACTTAAGGGCAAAACATGCATCCTGGGTCTTTCCCCTTCCTGCCATGGTCATATGGCAGCACTTCTCTCCCCCTAGTGGTTATCCTTCTCTTGTGGCTGTTCCTTCTCGGTCCCCTTCATGTGTGCTCTTTCCTCTGCTATTCTGGGGTCTGTCCCTGCTCCCTGGCTGCCTTCTCTTGATCCATACCCAGGCATTGGACATGCTATCTTTCTTATACAAACACAGATGTGCCAGAACTTTCAAATCCTCTCCCCTAGCTCAGCACTCTCTTTCAAACTCCTAGGTCCAGTTACCTAGAAACTTCTGCACCTGCGTTTCCTTCAAGTACCTCAATATTAGCTTGCTCTTCCACTGTCTTTCTGTTTCAGTAATTTTTTCACTGGCCTTCGCCAAGAGGATTCATAGGCATAATCTTCTTGTCACCTACATTTAGCTCATTCTCCTGATGCCCACTAATTAGTTTCCTAAGTGGGACCATATCGGCAGTACCATCTTGACTTGGCAGAGATCCTCCTGATTTTTATTTATTTATTTGAGAGCGAGAGGCACATGCATGAGAAAGTGCAAGTCACTGGGGGGTGGGGTTGGCAGAGGCAGAGAGGGGGAGTTGTAGGGCTTGATCCCAGGACCCTGAGACTGTGACCTTAGCTGAAGGCAGACTCTTAAATGACTGAGCCATCCAGGTGCCCCCTGAAATCCTTCTGAATTTTAAAATGATTGAGGGGAGGGAGTTACCTATTAGCAATTTATTGTAAGACTAAAACTATAGTACTATTTGAAATGTGTATTTAGGGTCATGTTTATGATTGGCTGCTGATCTGGGGAGGAGTGGGGATTGGATTTGATCTGGAGGTACTTGTGGGAGCCACCTCATAGAGCCTCTCTTTTCCCTCCTCTGTTCAGCTCTTTCCGTGTGCAGCACATGGATCTGTCCAACTCTGTAATCGATGTGTCTACCCTCCATGGCATTCTGTCCCAGTGCTCCAAGTTGCAGAATCTAAGCCTGGAAGGCCTACAGCTGTCAGACCCCATTGTCAAGTAAGTGGCTCTCAGAGGCATGTGACGAAGGCAGTTGTTTTTATGTCAGTTAACTTTGTTTCCTCAGTGTGACTGGGGTGCCCTTCTGTTCATATCCAGATGGACTCAGAACATAACCGTGGGGTGTCCCAGCTTCTGTCATACTTTGCAGGACTCATCCAGGCAACCCAAGTTTGCATGCTAACTATATGCCAAGCCTTATGCTACATTCTAGACATACAAGGATGATGAATAAAGGCCTGGTCCCTGTCTCTCGTGGGGAGACATAATTACAGTGTGTTTGTTACATGCTTTGGTGAATATGTGGTATCCCACAGAGAGACCTAATTAATTAAAGGAGGGCAGCCTTCTCATAGGAAGTGACTCTTAAGTTGAGTATTGAAGATATTCAGGTTGGAAATTTCCACATGATGAGGTAAAGAAGCTGTCTAGGTAAAGCTGCCTGTGTGGTTCTCAACTCTGAAGTAGTTAGAAACTGCTAGAGCATATGGTGCAGTGAGGAGATGCCAGGAGGTGTGGAGCAGGTCATAATGGGCCCCTGCCGTGCTGTAAGAGGTCCAGACTCCGTGGTAGGCTCTGAAGAGGGAAACATGATAACGAGAGTGGTCCTGAGAATGGAAGCACTAATGTCAGGATTGAAAATTAGAAAGACAATGTACTTACTGGGTGCCTTTGAATGTTAATCAGATGTAGAAAAAACTAGACTAGTTATGATGCTGTTGTGTTCATTCAGGTGAAAAATGATGAAACCTGATGTAAATAAAAAAAAAAAAAAACCATCATCCTCATCATGATAACTACCAACATTTATTGAGCACTTACTATGTCCCAAATACTAAGTTCTTCAAAGGTAATCACATTAATTCTCACAGCAACCCAGGATGTAAGTTCTTATTGTTCCCTTTTTATGGATATGGAAACTGAGGCACAAAGAGGCTGAAATAACTTATCCAAGATCACACAGTTAGGAGGTGACAAAACCAGGAGTTGAACTTGGCAATAGAGTAGGATTCCAGAACTCTCACTCTTAATCACGGAGTTCCACTACACAGGCATTTGGGAATGGAGAGGAGAGGGCAAATTTGAGCGATGTTTCATTGGAAGAACCTGGAGACTTGACAAGTAGAAGTGTGCCTAGAAGCTAATTCTAATTATGGTAAAAGAGAAAGAATGTTTATTCCAGCACTCTTTTTTAATTTAAAAACTACATTGCTAGGTGTTGCTTGTGTGCTTAACTCTGTGCCAGGCACTATGCTGAGCTCTTTATCACAGTGTATAATTTAATCTTAACAACCCTACCAAGAAGGTACTGATTCTGCCGTTGCACCGATGAGTAAACTGAGGCAAAGCATCCCACTTGGTACCATACAGAGAGTGAAACATGAACTGAAACTCACCTGTGGTTCGCAGGCTGTGGGCTTACCTACCTACTCCTCTAGCCTGCTTTCCTCAGAATGCTTAGGAATTGAACAACTGTGCCTTCCTCTGACATTTTTCTCTTTTTCCAGTAATCTTGCACAAAACTCAAATTTAGTGCGACTAAATCTTTCTGGGTGTTCTGGATTCTCCGAGTCTGCCCTGAAGACCTTGCTGAGCAGCTGTTCCAGGTGGGAAAGATTTGAGACTTGATTATAGAACTGTTTTTGCAAATCCACAACTGTCCCCCACATGAGTGAGGAATTGGATCTATTTCTTGAGCTATTCCTAACTCCGAGCTGTTGGTGATATGCAGTGTCCTTTACCCTTTAAACTTTCTGTTCAGACTGTTTGCAGAGGATACTTAGGTAGTGATCCCCCCCTTTTCTTTATTATTAAAATAAGGAAAACTTAGTAATGTGTTTATCAACAGTATATTTGAAATTAATCTGTTCATACCTGACTATACAGGTATAGTCTGTAGACCTAACTTATACAGATATCCTAAGTTTGAGTGACTCCATTAAATACATCTTTATATCATGTGATGATGTCAGTATATAAGTACAGGCTACAGTTACAGATGTTACTAAGTGAGAGGAGGATGTGGCTCACAGAATACTGTGTGTGTGTGTGTGTGTGTGTGTGTGTGTGCGCGCCCTTTTTAATATCCCTGATCTTTCTGCTATAGTGTTGTATCTGCGTCTCTTTAATGACTTGCTGAAAGTAGGTTGCCTTTGGATAAGAATGTGATCCATGAGGTAACATGTATAACCCTACGTTTATTCAGCAATGTCAGGAATGAGGTGTGGGGCTTAATGGTTAGATATTTGAATTCTTCATTTGCTCAGTCAACAGAAGCCATGTAAGTGGCCTTTTGCAATTGGGGATTGCAATTTATTTAATCCTCTCTTTATTGGGGATCCCTGGTATAACCCATCAAATTTTTTTTCAAGATTTTATTTATTTATTCATAAGAGAGAGGCAGAGACATAAGCACAGGGAGAAGCAGGACCCCAGGATCACAACCTGAGCCAAAGGCAGATGCTCAACCACCGAGCCACCCGGTGCCCCTAACCCATCAAATTTTTAAAACATCTTGAATGACTGTTCAGTCTCTGTGGTTGTTTGCCGACAACCTGGGTGGCTCAGAAAGAAAACAGGCTAGAACTGCCCCATTGAGTCTTGTAATGAGGTTTGAGCCATCAGGAGGAGAGGAGAGTGTTCCCTCCATTTCCAGAAGGGGGCATCACTCACTAAGACTTTGGCTCAGATCCCCTGGCAACTCTCTGGGGCAAACCAGGGCAGGAGAGTATGTCAGGAGGGGAGAAGGCAGCTCAGGTGAGCAAAGGTAGTTGCTGAGAGAAGCAGGGGTTCTCTGCATGAGATGGTAAGGAACCTGTGGCTTTGTGTTGTCCCTGCAGCTTGAGACAGTGCTGCTAGGATTCATCCCTGTGTCATGGTTTCATACTTTCCTTCTTTCTCCTCTGGCCTGCAGATTGGATGAGCTGAACCTCTCCTGGTGTTATGACTTCACTGAAAAGCACGTGCAGGTGGCTGTGGCGCATGTGTCAGAGACCATCACCCAGCTGAATCTCAGCGGCTATCGAAAGAATCTCCAGAGATCAGGTGAGCCTGTCTAGGCACTGGGGCCTCCGCGGCAACCACGCCAATAGTAGATCTGATTTATTGAAGAGCCCCTAAGTCCTGCCCTGCATCACTCGTCTCATTTAATCCAGTGCATGTGTTCTTAGCCCCATTGTTCAGATGAGGTAGCAGTGGATCGGAAAGGTTAGGTAAAGGTAGACAGCTGGTGAGGTAGCATCAAGACCTGAGTCCAGAATCTGAAGTTGGAAACCTTTATACTTTAAATCTATCTATCTATCTATCTATCTATCTATCTATCTATCTATCTATCATCTATCTATCTATCTAGAGTTTATTTATTCATGAGAAACAGAGAGAGAGAGAGAGAGGGCGGGGGATGTGGGTGCGGGACAGAGACACAGGCAGAGGGAGTAGCAGGTTCCATACAGGGAACCCAATGTGGGACTCGATCCTGGACCCCGGGATCATGCCCTGGGCTGAAGGTGGCGCCAAACCACTGAGCCACCCAGGCTGCCCTAAACCACCTACCTATCTATCTATTTATCTATTTATTTATTCCAATTTATTTTTAAAGAGAACTTTTTTTAATCAGCTAAATTGTTAGAGATAAAATAGTTGAATGCAGTGTTTGATCAGGGTTGAGCAGTGGTTCTCAATCAGAGGCAGTTTTCCTGCCAGGGGACATTGGCAGGGAGGTGGGGGGGGGGGGGGGTCTGCAGACATTTTTGGCTGCCACGGCCGCGGGGGTGCTACTGGCATCTAGTGGGCAGAAGCCAGGAATGCTGGTAAGCAATGCCCCGGACAGCAGAATAACACAAAACGATAATCTGATCCAAAATGTCAGTAGTGCCAAGGTTGAAAAACCCTGTTACAAACTCTTCTTATAAGTTCGTATCTACAGCTCTTTTCTTGTTGAGTCTACAAGAACAGTGAGGTAGTTTGGTTGAACACGGGGTTTGAAGCTAGGGGTCATGTGTGACAGTTAAGAGCCTCAGTGTTCAGTTATGCTTTGTTTTAATTGTCTTATTGGCAGAATCGTGATTGGCAGAGGTCAGTGTTTGCCAATGGCTTGGTTTGGTTTGGTTTTGTAACGGCTTCCCCATGCGATCTCAGGCTGTGGGCTCCCCAGAGCCTCATTAAGCTAGCAGCACGCCTCAGCTATATCTTCGGGCCTTGGTGTTGACTCATAAGAGTATTTTGTTTTTATAGTTTTTATTATACTTTAAAAGATTTGAGCCAAACATTTTCAGATTGTGTCTTCTTAGAATTTAAGTAGTATTTGGAAACTGCCTCTCTAGGACGAGATGTGTTTATCAGGCTACGGAGAAGAGGAGCTGGGTTCTTCGGAGCGGCCAGCGTGTTCAGTCCTTTGCCTGCATCTTCTCAGAGGGGAATATTTTCTTTAGACATCTGTGAAAGGAACAGTGCATCTCTTTTCCTGCTCTACCATACATGCAATATTTATATTTTTTCCCTTTGAACACTATTTTAAATCTGATTGTAGTATTCTATAGTCATTCTTAAAAATACATAATTATGGGAAAGCACCAAGAAAATCAAATCATCAGTAATCTCAGTAAGGTCCTGCTGGTCTTTTTCCTGCATAAAAGTGCTTTTAAAGGGACGCCTGGGTGGCTCAGTGGTGGGCATCTGCTTTCTGCCCAGGGTGTGATCCTGGGGTCCTGGGATCAAGTCCCCCATCAAGCTCCCCTCAGGGAGCCTGCTTCTCCTTCTGCCTGTATCTCTGCCTCTGTATGTCTCATGAATAAATAAATAAAAACTTTATTTTAAAAAAAAGTGCTTTTAAAAGTGGGCCATAGTGCATGAAATACTTTGTAATATGCTGCTTTCTCCCCCCCCCCCCCAGATAATCCCATTTTTAGTAGCTACATCACATCATTTTCAGTGGCTGTGTGATATTCCGTCATATAGAGGTGGAATAATTTATATTGATTTAATAATAATTTCTTCACTTGGTCTCCTTTTAGTGGACTTTTAGAGTCTTTACAGTTTTTTTTCCTTTTATAAACAACCCTGTCATGGACAGAGACAAATGGAGTGCATTTCTAAGGGTGGATTCTTAAAAGTGGAATTGCTGAGTCAAGGATGAGGCTCTGTTCTGAAGCTCTGGGTCATTCTTGCCAAATTGCCTTCCAAGGATTTTAAACTCCCACCAGCAAGCAGCCTTTCACATGGAGTCCCACCACCACCACCACCAGTTCTCCCCTGTCCGTCCCCAAGCCAAGAAAAGGCAGTGCCTCATTTGCATTTCCTTTCCATATCTGAATTTCCTGTTTCTTTATTGAGAGTTTTTCTGAATGCAGCAAGGTTCTGGGTGCAAGGTTGAGAAACTCTGCTGTAGCAGGCTGCTGTTAATTTGTCCAAGTTTGGCTTAAAACCCTTCTCTTTGTTCTTCCAGAAAAGAATAGAGAGTCTTTTTTACCAAGCTTTGGCAATAATAATAGGTAATAAAATCCTGCTTGCTAGACACATTCGGGCCAAGGACAAAGGTCTGGAGTTTAAGTTGAAGTGTGTGTTTTCATAGTATTACAGTGGGAATCAGAGATTTTTTTTAAATGTCTTTAACAGTGGCACCCACTACTTCACTATTCCGAAGGTGATACGAACATCATCTTAGCTCTAGAACGGGCATCTAGATTGGTGCCGGTCCTCCCGGGTTCAAGTTCCTGCTGTGCCGTTTGCTGGGTAGTCCTGAGCAAGTTGCTAAACTTCACTGTTCCTCAGTTTCCTCATCAGTAAAACAGAGATAGTAGAGGAAGGCATCTCTTAGAGTCTAAGGAAGAAATGGGTTAATCCCATGGAGCGCGTTAACCCTGATGAGGGTGCAGTGGTTGTGGGCTGTTACTTTGCCACCACCATGGGGCATTTGGGAAGCACTGCCCCCGAGTGTTGGAGCACCCAGCTCCTGGTCTTGGATTTGACCTTGACTTCTCTAGAAGAAATTGCCTCTCACTGAAAATGACAGGTTAGATCTGGGGCTTTGTCAGATGCCTGCTGGCTCAGGTGGCTCTCCAGCGCGTGGAAACGAAGGGGGCGGTGGGTAGAGGGAATCTTAGCAGCAATGACCATTTCCTGACCTTCCCACTGAGGGATGCCGGGGAGACTAACCAGTCCTACCTGCCAGGGTTTTATTCTTTCCTACATGGCATCAAAATGAGATTGTATCCAGTTTGGGATTTTGTTGATGGCCGGTTGGCTGGCTAGGTGACAGGTCACTCAAAATTGTACTGTGCACGCCTTCACTTTTTTAGCCACTCATTAAACAAATGTTTATTGAGCACCTATCATGCACAGAGCCCTGTTCCCGACTTGGGAACTGTGGCCTTGAACAGAACTGCTGAAGTCACCCCTGCACGGCTTACATTCTGGGGGGAAGGCCAGACAGTCAACAAATAGCTAAAAGTGAGGAGAGGAGGTGAAATGCGGGGACGGGAAATGGAACAGAGTGACCAGACGGAGAACTGGCCAGAGGGCCTGTCCCTGGAAGTAGCACTTGAGCGCAGGCCTGATTGAGTGAAGGTGTGAGGTATATAGATAAGTATAAGAGGTATATAGATAAAGAACATTCTGGAACTGGAACCAGCCAGTGCAGAGGCTTTGACATGGGAGCCAGAGTGAGAGGGAGCGAGGAGGACAGTGATGGGAGGTAAGCTAGCCCAGGGTTCTCTAAGCCAAGACAGAAGCTTTGTTCAGATTTTTTTTGAGTGAGATGGAAAGCCACTGTAGCATGTTGAGCAGGAAATGACATGATTTAAGTCACCTTTCAAAGTTGTCTTCCAGGGCAGCCCGGGTAGCTCAGTGGTTTAGCGCCGCCTTCAGCCCGGGGTATGATGCTGAAGACCTGGGATCGAGTCCCGTGTTGGGCTCCCTGCTTGGAGCCTGCTTCTACCTCTGCCTGTGTCTGCCCCTCCCTCTTTCTGTGTCTCTCATGAATAAATAAGATCTTTAAAAAAATAAAATAAAAGTTATCTTCTAGTGCTGTGTTGAGAAAAGGCTGTAAAAAGACTTGGGTGGTGACATTGGGCATGGTAAGAAGTGATCAGACATTAAAAAGCCAACAGACTGGATGTGGGATGTGAGAGAACAGTTGGGTACGACTCCCAGGCTTCGGCCTCAGCCGCTGGATCTGTGACATGAGCACTTTCTCGGAGCCAGGGAAGGCATTCGGGAAGGACCAGATTTAGAGGACAAATGAAGTACTTGCTTTTAGGCTGAATTTTGGATGTCTGTCCCACATCCCAGTGGGCGTGTTGAGGAGACAGTTTAAAATGCAAGTCTAGGGCTGCCTGGGTGGTTCAGTGGCTGAGCATCTGCCTTCGGCCCAGGGCGTGATCCCGGGGTCTTGGGATCGAGTCCTGCATTGGGCTCCCCAGAGGGAGCCTGCTTCTCCCTCTGCCTACGTCTCTGCCTCTCTCTGTGTCTCTCATGAATAAATAAATAAAATCTTTTAAAATAAAATAAAATGCAAGTCTAGGATTCAGGGGAGGGGAGGGGGCTGAAGACAGAACTGTGGAAAGGAAAAACCCCAACCGTGAATGAAGCTTGTTTATTTTTAAAAACAAATAATATTTATTGATTCATTTTCTTTTCTTTTCTTTTCTTTTCTTTTCTTTTCTTTTCTTTTCTTTTCTTTTCTTTTCTCTTTCCTTTTCCTTTGAGAGGGGGCTCAAGTGGAAGGGGTACAGAAGAAAGGCAGAGAAGAATCCTAAGCAGGCTCCAGACCTAGAACAGAACCTGGTGCTGGAGGTGAGGCGGTTGGGCAGGCAGGCAGGTTTGAACTCAAAATACTGAGATCATGACCTGAGCCAAAATCAAGAGCCAGATCCTGAGCCAGCTGAGCCACCCAGGTGCCCCTGTTGATTCATTTTCTGATGGCAAAGTAGCACATGGGACTCTCTTCCAAATTCTGGAGTTACCTGTAATCCCACCACCCTTGGGTGTATTTCCTTCCAGCCTTCCCTCCAGACCACCACCCCGTGAACCTTTTTCTCTCTGTGAATTTGTGTGCAAATATGAGTTTTTGAGTGTGTTTTTACTAAATTGAGATTATAGTGATTGTGTGTATTTTGTTTTGTTTTTCACTACACAATATATCATATTTTCATGTTGTGAAATGTTAATTTAAAAGCTCTTGAGTGACCACTGTTGGCATTGTGTTCCACAGAATGGATGGAGGTTAATGAATTAAAATAATTGGGGGAAGGGCTATTATAACTATAGCTAAAATGAATATCTTCATGCACACCTAGTTGTTTCTCTAAAAGTGGAATTACTGAGCCAAAGAGTCAAGTGTATAATCTCAGAACACACAAAAAAATCCATTCCTCCTAAAAAAAAATCAGTTTGCTCTCCTGAAAGTCTGCTTAAAGTTAAATATTCACTCGTAGTATATGTGGGACCTGCTTTATTATATTTAATCAAATCTGGGTATTATGATAGAATTTTTTTCATTTGATGGCTGAAAAGCAGTAGTTTAATTTTACTTTATCTTTCTTGCTCCATTTTTCTCTGTTAGGCCAAGTATTGTTTCACATTCTTTGCTCATTTTCTGTTTTTCTTTACTCTTCATATAAGACCATTAACTCTCTGCTTAATGTATGTTGGAAACATTCCCAGTTTTCTGATACTTAAGTTTTGTTTGTCTTTTGTTTTGCTTTAACAGGGTAGATTTAACGTTTTTATGTAGTAAATTATTAGTGGTTTCCTTTATGTTTTCTTGTGTTTAGAAAATCCTTAGTTATCCCAAGATCCAATGAATAATCACCCATATTTTTGCAGTTAGGACTTTTTAATATGTGTGGAATTTATTTGGATATATTATTTGAGTTGGAGAACTAGGTTTTTTTCTGCTCATAGTAGCAATGTTATTTTTTAAAAATAATCCATGATTTCCCCCCCATATTGATTTTAAGTGCTACCTTTATAATACTTTGCTTATTTATAGCTGGTGGTGTTTGGTTTTGCATTTTGCTAATGTGAATGGGTTTTTTTTTTTTTTTTCCCCAGCTAGGTATTGCAGATACATAGATAAGCTATACATGGTTATTAACTTACCTTATTACGTAGTTCTTTTACAATTTCCAGTTGTTTCTCTGGGATTTTCTGGGTTCAAAATCTTATATGCCAAGATGATGATTTTGTGTCTTCTTTCCAATAATGTGACTTCAATCGCCTTCATTTTTCAAGCTTCGAGCACAAAGTTAAATGATAGTGTTGATAGCAGATATCCTTATCTTGTTCCTCATTTTAATAATGACCATCATTTTTTCCTGTAGATGTCTCTACCTTAGTTGGAAGATGTCCCAATCTTGTGCATCTAGACTTAAGGTATTTTTTTTTAATTTATTTTAAAACAAAAATTGAAAAATCATGACTGCTCACTGAAGGAGGAAAGGATCTTAGCATGTTGAATGGAAGGAACCAGGCAGTTGGTTATTTCTGTTTTCTCCATCTGAACTGATGGATGGGTTTTGAATCTTCCCTCTGCTCTGTTACAGCGATAGTGTCATGCTGAAGAATGACTGCTTTCCGGAATTTTACCAGCTTAACTACCTCCAACATCTGTCACTCAGTCGGTGCTATGATATAATACCTGAAACTTTACTGTAAGTATTTCATTTTCTAAAAGTAGGAAAAGATGGGGAACAAAAGAGATGTTACTTGGTGTTAATAGCTGTTACTATTAATAGCAGATGTTTAAAACTTGAACAACAATATTCGGTATTTGTGGTGTACCACAAATAGGCTAGGGAAGTCCAGAAAGACAGAAAAACCAAAGCAAAATTTTGTGCTTAAAATATCTTGGGAAGTTGACTAGGATAGTTTACTATAAACATGTGTTATTTAGCTAGAAGCAGGTTTAAATATTAGAATATAGTATTCTGGTATCTGGAAGTCTTGCAAAGAGAAGACCATTTTTAACCTCCAGGGAGCTCCGAGTATAACTGGGAAGCAGACCCAGTGGGGGCATTCCTCCCCCTACCCCCACATTTTTCAAATCAACTCCAGCTGATTCTGAAAGGCTCCCTCTGGGCATAGAGGAAAGTTTTACTAGTGATGTCTGTCCTGGACGGTGGTCAAAGAATTGGAAGAATGGCATCGTGTCAACAGTAAATGTCATGAGTCCAGTGCTATCTTGGAATAGGAGGAGAATTGAAGTCTAAAAGAATGAAGTGACTTAACCTGAAGCTATAAAGTAAGTTAATGGCTGAGCTAGGTCTGCATCCTAGGTTTTCTGGACTGATGAAGATAGTCTATAGCTAATCCAGCAGTTCTTAAGGGGGTTAATCTTGTACCTGCCCAGCAACTTGCACAAAAGTCAAGGGAGTGCAAAGAAAAAAAAAGAGTCTAGTCTGTCTCTCTTTGAGAAAGTGCTGTTGTGAAGTCATTCTAGGAATAACACTATTTATTTTTTTAAAGTTTCTTTTATCCCCAAAGGGCTGAAAAATCCATCCTCATGTAGGATATAAATGCATAACAATTTTATTAAAAACCACCGGAAGTCAGTATCTTGCATTTGGTCAGGTGCCCTTCTTTCTTACGTTTTTCCAGTCCGGATGCCCTGACTGAGGCTGCTGCCCTCGTGTAGCTCACTATCCAGACAAAGGTAGTTTGGCTACTGGTTCGTACCAAAGGAGGGTGGTGAATTTGGACAAAGAATTTATGTAATCCTCGAATGATTGGTGTGGATCTTCTAAGTTAGTTTCAATTAATAGATCAGATACTTCAGCTCTACGGGGTTAACTGGTAGTATTAGATAATCCGATAATTATGTTTTTAATTAATCACTTTAATCAATCTTGGGCTCAGGGTCCCAGCTGATATTTCATTTGAAAAAGCACTGTCTAAAAGGGATGGCAGTGTTTACTTCCATGGCTCTTAGATGGTAGGGTGTAAATTCGTATACATGGAGCCTTTATTAACGTCTTGCAGCCTCTGGTATCCAGAACTCCTGAGAGCCTCTGGCATCCACCTAGAGAGACATCTCTGTCATCCGTCCCCCCTGTCTTTGCCATTTGGGCTTCAGCTGCGTTGCCCATGCAGCTCCTGGGGATGACAGCGATCAGTCTTCTTTGGTTGCTTGTCACAAGAGACTCTATGCACATGTCTCACTTTTGTGCTTTCTCTCCAGGGAAAGAAGCTAAGCAGGTAATCCCCAAATGCCTTTTCTTAGGCAGAGGCTAGGGGAAGGTGGTGAGCTCTGACAGTTTAATATTTTTATCCAGTAGGATAGTAACACTTGCCTAGTCCTGCCTGCAGGCAGTGTGAATTGATGGTTAAGAGCACGGACCTAGGTTTGAACCTTCACTGCCTTATGACTTATCCAAACCTTGTCTTGAAATAAGAACCAGGCATCAGGAGTTTAGTTGCAAAAAAGAATGAGAACAGAGAGGGGAAAAAAGATGCTCTCTTTATACTTTAAGGTAAAAGAGTATGCTTCTTCAGGCATTATATAAACAATATACTGGTTAACCTTATGAATCCATTAGGATGACTTTGCCTGTACCTTATCCTTAGAAGTTTATAAAGTGTTATTTTCTCTACTTTCATTCTGGCACCTGATGTACTCAAAATTCATAGTAAGAATTCTAGGATTGCCAATAGTAATTTTGAGAAAGCCACTTAGGCTGAAGAATTTTTATTTATTATCTCAGAAGTGGGAGAATAAAATTTGAGTGCCTTTTTTCTATAATGATCTTGGGAAACTGTAGGTTTTTCTTCCTCAGGATATGCCCGCATTGTATGTATTCCCTTCAGCCTGAATTGATCATATTTCTTGTGTCCAAATTTTCTTCTGATTATTCCGTATTTCTCATTCAAGTAAGAAAGCCACACTGGAGATTGTAAACTGACCTGAGATTAGGAGAGACTAAAGAAAAAGTCTGTGGTAGGAGAATTTGAAGTCAGGCATTTACTTGATTTTATAAGGAAAACAGGATTATGTAGTTGAGGGGTAAGGTGTGAACCTGTGAAATCTTCTCTTTTCTAAGAGGGAACAAAGATACACAAGACATTACCAGAGTCCTCGTATGCTTCTTAAATTGGAAATAATGGCTCTTCAACTGTTCATTTCTGTTTCCTGTCCTTTGGTTGCTTTTCAGTCTAAAGAGATGCTTATCACATGGGTTCCGCTGTGTTATAGATGGCGCATGTACTAAGGGGTTTGATATCAGTGTTTTTAATGTTTTAGTCCCCTTAAACTTTTAGAAGACCATCCTATGCTATGCAGCTCACTCCTTTGTCACCTAGGACACCATTTCCTTACTCCCAGCTAGGCTCCTTCCCAGGCCGTTGGCAAGAATGTTTCCTCTCCTGCCGTCTGCTGTACCTCCTTCCCTTCCTCCCACCTACAGTTTCTGCTTCTAATACTGTCCACTGTAGGATGACTTATAATTGGGCTAATTCGGATATCCCAGCACCCAAATTCTTACAATAAAGTTCTCAAATACTCAGATTTCACGTAAGAGGATTTAAGCAGAATTGCTGTCAGGTGATGGTGAGTATAAACATCTATGTGCTGTGACCTTCTCTGCCTTCCCGTGTCTATATTCCAGAGGTTACTTTACTTTAAGAAGAAAAGTACTTTGTTCTTCCTGATTTTCTTTTTTGTCTGTTGTAACCTCCAGATCTTGTTGCTGTCCTTTTATGAACACCAAGCATATTTGCTTTACTTAGGTAGTACTTTTATTTTCTAAATTACCCTCCATCTTTATTCAGCTAACATTTATTAGCCTCTGTGGTGTTTAATACACTTGTTGAATGTAGAATAAATCCATTTAGAGGGTAATGGGGTGACTGGGAGAGCAGATTGAAAACGTGGAAAGTCCTAAGGCCAGCTGAACGGTTTGAGTTCCGTAAACAAGAGGACAGCATCAAAGGCTTGGGTGGGTGGAGGGGGTTGGGGGGTGACATAATCTTCCTAGGCTTTGGGAAGATGCCTTGAACATAGGTACATAGAATAGGCTGGAAGGAAGAAAAGATTGGAGGCCAGGTTACAGTTACTATGAGGAACGTTTGGTTTTTTTAGTAATTAATCGGCAATATGAAAATATAAAGGATGCTTCTAACTCTAGGTCATTGATGTGTTCATTGATCTGTAGTGGGATTTTGTTGATATTCCAAACTAAATATTCCCTTTCCTAAGACTTTGTACTGTGTGTCCCAACCTGGAGCAAATACAGATCAGAGAGATGAATTCCTAAGCACATAGATCTGAGCTAAGAAGAAAGAATCATTACCTAAAAGTATTTGCTTTGGGGAAATAGGCTCTCTTTTTTGTGGACCAGAATTTCTCTGTTGACAGAGTTGTATTTCACTTAATGGGAAATAGCTAAGAAGAGGATTGGCATATATGTGACCAAAAAAATAAAAAATATGTAAAGAAGTCAGATGGCTTTTGCCTCTCGTAGAAAAGGTGTGACTAATGACTCCTTTTCTCCATCTGTGCCCAACTACTCCCATCTGCACCCACCTATGCAGCCCTGTCCTAAATACCATAGCAAAGTCGCTGTTAGGTGTTATCACAGGTAATGGACCTACTAAGAAGTTACTTTAACTTCTGTTGCTCCTCTTTTGAGAGGAAGAGCCTGGTTCAAATAAAGGTCAAGTCCATATTTTGAAATTACATGTAACCTGTGGTGATTCTTTGCCATCACTAGCTCCCAGCTTCTCACGACACTTGAACTCCTTTCAGTTTTAGATCAAGAATAGAAAAAGGATGGGCAGCCCAGGTGGCCCAGCGGTTTAGCGCCGCCTTCGGCCCAGGGCGGATCCTGGAGTCTCGGGATCGAGTCCCACGTCGGGCTCCCTGCATGAAGCCTGTTTCTCCCTCTGCCTGTGTCTCTGCCTCTCCCTCTCCCTATGTCTCTCATGAATAAATAAATCTTAAAAAAAAAAAAAAAAAGAAAAAGAAAGAAAGAATAGAAACAGGAAGCAACTATGGTTGGATGTTAAAGAAATCTCAGCATTTTTAGGTTGTGAGAAAACATTTAACAAAACGCGCCTGCGTGGGTCCTGGGGCCATGTTGTCCGAACACAGAAAGGTCTGTGCTTTCTGGTTTGATTCATCTATTCTATTTTCTCAAATCATTGATTGCAAATTATGTTTTCAGTTTGCATTTTGTAGAATATGAAACAAATGGTAAAAATTGGGTCATGTAACTCTGGTGGATCAGTTACCATAGATACTGCTATTCTGAGAAGTCTCTCTTCCTTTCCAGTGAACTTGGAGAAATCCCCACACTAAAAACACTGCAAGTTTTTGGAATCGTGCCAGATGGTACCCTTCAACTGTTAAAAGAAGCCCTTCCTCATCTGCAGATTAATGGTTCCCATTTCACCACCATCGCCAGGCCGACCACCGGCAACAAAAAGAACCAGGAGATATGGGGCATCCGATGCCGGCTGACACTGCAAAAGCCCAGTTGTCTATGAAGTATTTATCGCAAGATGGTGTCTCCTCTTTTCTTTGGAACAGGGAAAATAGGCAGGAAGCCCGCTTGCTGGAGCACTCAGCTGTTTTTATTCTTGGTTTTCCCTTTGCCTTCATTCTGCAAGTATGTTAGACAGCCATTTGAGAGAGAAGACTATGAAGTTTTGCTTTTTCTAAATAACCAGAAAAGCTTCGGTCACTGCTTTTGTACACTTAGGAGCCTAAGTTTAAGGCCTTTGGGAATTTTAGGAGAGCCTGTAATTTCAGGATGCCTTAAGCAGCAAGATTTGAGCCACCTCTTTCAAGTGCCCTTCTTATTAAATCTATTTAGAATCAAGCGTAAGAATCACCACCAGCAAATCGTTCTCACAATCTATATGGTGACTTCTATTTAATTTTTCAGTATTGCTTTATGAGACATAGACTGCTAGAAGTGTTTGTGTTGTGAACGGAACAAAAGGAGAATCATAGGATAGTAGCATTTGTGGCAACCTCTTCTGGAGATAGAAAAATACGCATTTCAGCTTTGCCTGTAGATATGAAATTAGGTTCATGGAAACAAATAGCTCTGGGCAATTCACACTAAATGACAAATGACTGACCAATCAGAGGTGAAGAATTGGTATAGAATTTGAAAGCTCAAGAGGCAGTTTTCTATGACAGGTCAATCTGAAGTATCTTCTCATACACATCAGTGAAGTTTCCATAATGTCCTGTGCTCACAGAATTCCGAATTAGCTGAGGAAATATCATTGTGGTCTTCTAACTTTGTGATCAAATGACGTTAACATGGGTTCTTTCGCTTTTAAAATGGCTCGCTTTGTTTCAGACAGATGCTAGTAGCTGGTCAGTCTTTATTCTTGAAATGTTGGATGGAATGCCAAACTGAAGTTGCCCGCCATTTTTCCTTTATTGTCCAAGTTCTTGAAGTTATTTTTATATTACTCTGGAATCAAGTATTTTCAATTGCCTTTTTAAAAAAAATGTCCCCCACAATAATTGAAAGTCATTATTTTCTAAAGTTACTGGACATGGAGTTGCCCAAGAAGAGTTCATTCACTCAGAAATACACATTAGAAGTAGGTGTGAGTTCCATGCAGTTTCTAAGCAGTGAGACAACTTGAAATGACATCAAGGTTAAGACTCAGGTGTGGAATCTTTTGATAGCAACAGTGCTTTTTTTTTTTTTTTTTTTTTAATGTCTAGAAGAAAAAGGATTAAATTCTATTTTAAAACAAAACACTAATTTTTTAATTTAAATTGATGATCTTCCCATATGTTCAAAATGAACAAAAAAGCTAAAACCTGTTATTTCTATTAATTGTTTTTAAATCAGATTCTTCAAATGTCAGAAACAACAATTCGAAGTGCCCTTATCTGCCCAGACCTAAGGAGGAACATTTTAAAGTGGACTTATGCAGGAAATAATTATGTTTTGATTTTGTACTGATTAAAAAGTGCTACATATACTACATGAAATTATTGTTTACAGATTAGAGACAAGGGCTGATGATAGTACCCAACTGGGCTGTGATTTCCAGATGCCCTCAAATGTACAGTACTTCCAAACTCAAGTCCAGCCATAAGCTATTTTGCTAACATGTCAGAGTGATCTGTATTTTTGTATGTGATTTCTACTTTTATAGACCTGTTTTAAAATAAAACACATTTTTATAAAAATGAGTACTTCCACTAAGTTGAATTCTTTTGATCTTTCCCTCTCTCTCTCTCTTTTTTTTTTTTTTTTTCCCTAAGTACTGTGGTTAAAATTAGCATTTCATCTGGGGTGTCTTTGGTCCCAGCCCTCTGGTTATGGCTACAAAAGGACCCCAACAATGGTCCCCTTTGTTCCATCCACATCATCTGCTTTTTGTCAAATTAAAATGATAGTGTGAATGCTTTCTGAGAAGGTACTAAGTACAGGTTTATTCTTATCTTTAAAGTGCTTCTAAAATAGTAACATTTATAAAACATTTGAAATTCAAGTGATTAATATACTAAAGTACTAATAAAAGGCAGCTAGTAGGACTTTTTAAATATAGACGGGACCAGCTCATACTATATATCTTACTCTCATTAATCTGTTCCCTATTTCCATAGGTTCAGCAGCAAAAAGCCCTAGACTGAAGGTAATATTGCCATGGTAGTGAGATCAAGTCCTAGGTTGGGCTCCATGTTCAGTGTGGAGTCTGCTTGTGACTCTTTCTCCCTCCTCTCTGCCCTTCCCTGCTGCATTTTCTCTCTCTCTCTAATAAATAAATCTTTTTTAAAAAGAGGAATAAAATTAGTTCCAATCCATGCCTTACTGAGTACTCCTATAAAATATTCAAATTAAAATATTCTTTTCTAATTTTCTCTTTAGTTCTTTATTTTGTCAGTAATTTTCTTAAAAATGTATCTTTGGGTCCATGACACTTAAAAACAAATACTCTTCATGTTTTCCTTAACGTAGAAAACTTAATAAGCCTTCTTGTTGACTTATGCCCTAATCCCCTCATGCTTATTTTTAATGTTAAGGTCGAGAATATACTGCATTGGAAAGAAACCATTTCTCCTTGTAGCTCAGCAGTTCATCTGTATATTACTGTTATCCCTTCCCGCCCACCAATTTAATTTTTTTCATTATATCATTTATATGTCACATTATCCCTGGGATCTTTTTTACTCATTGTCTTGGTAGGTACTATCCCTAAGTATAATGATGCACATATTATGGTACATTGGCAAAACGGAATGAATTTTTTAGTGATTTAAATCCTCAGTTACCTCTTTTTTTTAAAGTCCTTTCTTAAATTGAAGTGCAGTTGACATAAGTTTCGGGTGTACAGTGGAGTGATTGCACAAGTGCTCACCGTGGTAAGTGTAGTCACCACCTCTCACCATACAACATTATTACAATATTATTGACTATATTCCTTATATAACTGTACTTTTCATCTCTATGATTTATTTTATGACTTGAAGTTTATACCTCTTAATCCCCTTCACCTATTTCATCCACCCCCCTATCCCTCTGCCCCTGGGGCAACCACCAGTTTGTTCTCTATTATTATTTGTAAGTTTGCTTCTGTTTTATTTTCTTTTTTTAGATTACACATATAAGTGAAATCCTATGGAATTTGTCTTTCCCTATCTGACTTTCACTTGGTGTAATACCCTTTAGGTCTGTCCAGGTTGTCACCAATGGCAAGATTTCGTTTATTTTATTTTTTAAAGATTTATTCATGAGAGACACACATAGTGAAGCAGAAACATAGATGGAGAAGCAGGCTCCCTGCAGGGACTCTGATGTGGGACTTGATCCTGGAACCCTGGGATCATGACCTAAGGCGAAGCAGACACCACCAATGAGCCACCCAGGCATCCCTAAGATTTCATTTTTATAGGTAAATGATATTTCATTGTCTACCACACCTTTGCCCATCCATCAATTGATAGACACTTAGGTTGCTTCCATGTTTTGGCTATTGTAAATAGTGCTGCAATAAGGTAAGGGTTATTCATATATCTTTGAATTTGTGTTTTTGTTTTCTCCAATAAATATTCAGAAGTGGATTTGCTGCATCACATGGTAGTTGTATTTTTAATTTTTTGAGGAGCCTTCGCATTCTTTTCCATATTGGCTGCCTCAACTGACATTCCCATCAACAATTTACAAGGGTTCCCTTTTCTTCCTTTTGTTCACATCCTCACAAAAATGTGAGGATTAATTTTGTGATTTTAATTTGCAGTTCCCTGATGACAAGTGATGTTGAGCATCTTTTCGTGTGTCTGTTGAGCATCTGTATGTCTTCTTTGGAAAAATGTCTGTTCAGGTCCTCTGCTCATTTTAATCAGATTATTTTTGGTGTTGAGTTGTGTGAGCTCTTTATATAGTTTGGATATTAACCCTTTATTGGATAGGTCGTTTGCAAGTATCTCCTATTCATTAGTTTGTTTTGTTTTTTGTTTTTGTTTTTTATGGTTTCCTTTGCTGTACGAAAGTTTATTTTGATGTAGTTCCATTTGTTTATTTTTGCCCCTGGCCATCCAGAACCTCATGAGTTTTTTGAAGCACTCTACTTGCCTCCTGACACAATGTCCCTAATTCAGTCTCTTGATCAGGGATCCATAATGACCTTTAAGGCTTATGACACACAGTCTCGATGGAAAGGATTGTCAGTGCCATGCAAGAGAACCCTGATAGAACATCATGAAAGTCTAATAGGATTTTACCATCGAAGATGGCTTTGTTAGAGAAAAAGCCATGAAAGCTATCCAGCACTAAACAAGTTCTTGCTGGAGAAAACCATGTCCAGATGTTACGGATAACTTCACAGGGTGTACAACAGAGCCAATCAAGGATGAAAGAGATTGTGAAAAAAAAGAAAAAAAAAAAGAGATTGTGGACATGGAAAAATAATGGTGGGGGATGTAGGCTTTCAAGATACAGTTTTTTGAGAAATCCACGAACTTAATAGACACCACACCAGAGGAATTAACTGAAGATGACTTGTGGAGATGAGCGCTTCTGAACCAATGCATGATGAAGACATAGAAAAAGCAGTTCCAGAAAACAAATTGACATTAGACAGGCAGAAGGGTTCTGATTCTTTAAGATTGCTTTTGATCTCTTTAACTACATGGAGCATTGAAAAAAGAAAGCAGAGGGTGGAAGAAAACTGGCACTATATAGAAACAGTTTAAGAAAAATGAAAAAACAAAAAGGACAGAAATTATGTTTTTCACTGAAGTTACACTAGAGCGCCTACCTGTCCTGTCTCCCCTCCACTTTCTCCACCTCCTCTTTTGCTGCCCCAGTGTCTCTCTGCAAGACCAGCCCCTCCTCTTCCTACTCAGCATGAAGACGATGAGGATGAAGACCTTTGTGATGATCCATTTAATGAATAAAAATAATCCTGCACAGTTAATAAACTTATCTGTGGTGTATGAGTGTCTCCGTGTGAAAATCTAACTGTATGGCAAAAACTGATAAGTTTGTGTGTCTTCATCATCATTACCTAAGTATTTGTAAGGTAGGATGTCATGTGCAAAACCTGTGGAAGTAGTAGATAGCCTGTCCTTACGTAGGCATAAGGTGAGTGCTATTTAATATAAAATTGACATTGTTGCTATTTTATAACTTTTTGAAGAATTACTTTGCAGTATGCCTCTTACTTATAATTGGAGAAACTATCAGCCTATTATCAAGGTAAGTGGTTTTTTTTTTTTAAAAAAGTCCGTGTTTCCAATACTGTGTTATGAATATGACTAATACTCTATGCCCTATGTATTTTGCAATGCCCTTCATTCACTGGTGTACAGGCTAGGGCACTGTGACACCATCATATTATTTTATTATCTATGCTAGGCTGCTAGTAAATATGTTAGTATTTACTAGTATTTATTGCTAGTAAATAAAGCAATGATGTTGCTGCTGCTTTGTAATCAACGCATGGATCATTATACCTATAAATAAATATGAATTTGTTTTTTATCTTTTCACTTTTGGTGTTTAGTGTTAGTATATGTAACCTTTACAGTGTTTTGTATAAGGCAGTATTGATGTTAGTAATGACAAATGATTAGTCTTGTAAACAGATAACATACATTTGTGGTACTGATAAATATAGTAATACTGTAAATGTATGTATTTTCCTTATGATTTCCTTAATATTTTCTTTTCTGTGACTTACTTATTATGGGGATACAATATATAATACATACACATAATATGTGTCAATCAGCTGTTTATGGGCTTTCAGTCAATAGTAGGCTATTAGGAGTTAAGTTTTGGAGGAGTCAGAAGTTGTGCTGGCAGGGGGGTCGGTGCCCCTAAGCCCCTCATTGTTCAAGGGTCAACTATAATTGACCATATAAACATGGGTTTAAAAAAAAAAAAGCATGGGTTTATTTCTGGGCCCTTATCCTATTCCATTGATCTTGTGTCTGTTTTTGTGCCACTACCATATTGCTTTGGTTACTGTAGCTTTAGAGTATAGCCTGAAATACAAGAGTGATACCTCCAGCTTTGTTCTTCTTTCTCTAAGATTGTATTCAGGTCTTTTGTGGTTCCGTACAAATTTTAGGATTATGTATTCTAATTCCATGGAAAATGCCACTGGTGTTTTGATAGGGATTGCATTGAATCTATAGGTTGCTTTGAGAAGTATGTACTTTTTAACAACATTAAGTCTTCTAATCCTACAGCACAGAATATCATCTATTTGTGTCATCTTTAATTTCTTTCATCAGCACCTTATAGTTTTCATAGTGTTTCTTTCACTTCTATTTCTAGGTATTTTATTCTTTTTGATACATCCATAAGTGGGATTTTTTTCTTAATTTTTCTTTTACATTATTTATTATTAGTGTATAGAAAAAGATTTGGGAAGCCTGGATGGCTCAGTAGTGAGCATCTGCCTTCGGCTCAGGACGTGATCCCGGTATTCTGGGATCGAGTCCCACATCCGGCTCCCCTCGAGGAGCCCACTTCTCCTTCTGCCTATGTCTCTGCCTCTCTATGTCTTTCATGAATAAATAAGTAAAAATCTTGAAAGAAGATGCACACAACAGACTTCTGTATATTGTGTATTATCCAACTTTTCCTGAAATCACTTATTCTGATAGTTTTTTGGTGGAGTATTTATGGTTTTCTATATATAGTGTCATGTAATCTTCAAACAGTGACTATATTACTTCTTCCTTTTCAGTATGGGTGATTTTATTTTATTTTATTTTATTTTATTTTATTTTATTTTATTTTATTTTATTTTCTCATTTGATTCTAGAATTTCGAATACTACATTGAGTAAAGTGGTGAGAGTGGGCATAATTATCTTAGAAGAAAAACTTTGTGTTTTGATTATGGTGTTAGTTGTGGGTTTGTCATGTTTGGCTTTTATTCTGTTGAGGTTTCTTTCTTCTATATAAACTTTGTTGAAGGGTTTTGTCATAAATGGATATTGAACTTTGTCATTTATTAATCTTACGATTTTTATCTTTTGTTAATGTAATATCATGTTGATTGATTTGTGGGTATTGAAACACCCTTGCATTTCTGGAATAAACCCACATCATAGTATATGACCTTTTTAATATATTGTTGAATTCAGTTTGCTAATATTTTTTTGAGAGTTTTTGCATCTATGTTTGTCAGGGATATCAGCCTGTATGTAATTTTTGTTTGTTCAATAGTGTCTTTGCCTAGTTTTGTTATCAGGTTAGTGTTTTGGCCTTGTAGAATGAGTTTGGAAGTAAGTGTTCCCTCCACTTCAATGTCTTAGAATAGTCTGAAAGGGATAGGTGTTTACTTTAAAAAAAAAATATTTGCTAAAATTTACCTGTAAAGCCATCTGGTCCCAGACTTCCCATTTGTTGGGAGTTTTTAAATTACTAATTCAATTTCTTTACTAGTAATTGGTCTATTAAGGTTTTCTCTTTCTTCCTGATTCAGTCTTGGAGGATTATATGCTTCTAGGAATTTATCAGTTTTTCAAGGTTGTCCACTTTAATTATTGGTGTATAATAATTGGTGTATAATAATTCGTAGTAGTCTCTTATAATTTGTGGTGTCCGTTTTAACTTCTCCTTGAATTCTGATTCTGGTTTTATCTGGGCCCTCTCTTTTTCTTGAGTCTGGCTAAAAGTTTATAAATATTATCAGTTCAAAGAACCAGTTCTCTGGTTTGCTTTTTTTTTTTTTTTTTTTCCTTCTAATTTTTTTTTTTCCATTCTTTTAAGTCTTTATTTCATTTAGTTCTACTCTGGTCTTTATTGTTGCCTTCCTTCTAGTAGCTTTGGGTTTTGTTTTTTCTTTTTCTAGCTCCTTTACTTATAAAGTTAGATTGAGATTCTTGTCTCTTGAGGTAGGCCTGTATCACTACAAACTTTCCTTAGAAGTGCTTTTGCTGTATCTTACAGATTTTGGTGTATTATTTCCAATTTCATTTATCTTTAGGTGTTTTCTGATTTCCTTTTTGATTTCTTCATTGACCCATTGGTTGTTGTTTAGCCTCCACGTACTTGTATTTTTTCCAGTTTTTTTTTTTTCCTGTAATTAATACCTATGTTCATACTGTTGTGGTCACAGAAGATGCTGGCTAGGATTTCACTCTTCTTAAACTTATTGAAACTTGTTTTATAGCCTAACATGTGATCTGTTCTGGAAAATTTCCATGTGCACTTGAAAAGAATGTGTATTGTTTGTCCTATTTTGAGATGAACTGTTCTGTATATGTCTCTCAAGTCCATCTTATATAATGTGCCATTTAAAGCAGTTTCCTTATTGATGATCTATGGGGATGATGTATCCATTGATGTAAGTGCAGTGTTCAAGTCCCTACTATTAGTGTATTACTGTCAATTTCTCCTTTTGTGTCTGTTAATATTTGCTTTATATATTTACGTGCTCCTATATTAGATGCATAAATATTTGTGTTATATTGTCTTGTTAGGCTGATCCCTATATCATTATGTAAGGCCCTGGTCTCTTGTTTTTGTTTTTAAAGATTTTATTTATTTATTCATGACAGAGAAAGAGAGAGGCAGAGACACAGGCAGAGGGAGAAGCAGGCTCCATGCGGGGAGTCTGACGTGGGACTCAATCCCGGGTCTCTAGGATCAGGCCCTGGGCTGAAGGCAGCGCTAAACCACTGAGCCACCAGGGCCGCCCTGTTTTTGTTTTAAAGTCTGTTTTGTCTGATAGAAGTATTGCTACCCCAGCTTTATTTTCATTTCCATTCATATGGAATATCTTTCTATCCCTTTACTTTTAGTTTGTGTGTCTTTTGGTCTGAAGAAAGTATCTTGTAGGCAGCATACAAGTTAAATTACTTTTAAAGTAATTATTGATAAGTATGTGATTATTGCCATTTTGTTCATTGTTTTCTGATTAATTTTGTAATTCTCTTTCTTTGGTTGTTGTCTTCACTTGTGTTTTGAGAACTTTTTTTAGTGCTATGTTTGGACCCTTTTCTCTTTACTTATGGTATATCTGTTAGAGATTTTTGGTTTGTGGTTACCATGAGATTTATATATAACAACCTGTGTACACAGCAGTCAATTCTAAGTTGGTGGTTGCTTATATTTGAAAGCATTCTAAAAATACATTTTTACTCCCCCCATCTTTTGTCTTTGACATTCATACTTTACATATCCCTATTACTGTAGATGTAGTTAATTTTACTCCTACTAGCTTTATAAGTGGTTGCTCCACTACCTTTACTATATGTTTGCTTTTACCCATGAGATTTTTTTTTCTTTCATAATTTTCTTCTAGTTATGGTCTTTTCTTTTCCACTTAAGTTCCTTTAATATATCTTGTAAGGCTGGCTTAGTGGATTCCTTTAACTTTTGTCTGAAAATTTTTCTCTATCCAATTCTGAATGATAATCTTGCCGGATAGTGTCACTGGTTGTAGGTTTCTTCTTCCTTTCATTGCATAATGTATCTTACCCACTCCCCTCTGGCCTGCAAAGTTTCTGCTGAAAAGTCAGCTAATAATCTTTTGGGGGTACATAACTAGTGGTTTTTTCCTTTTTTCAAGATTCTCTTTTTATCTTTAGTTTTAGTTTTTTTTTTTTTAAGATTGTATTTATTTATTCACGAGAGACACACAGAGAGAGAGAGGCAGAGACACAGGCAGAGGGAGAAGCAGGCTCCATGCAGGGAGCCTGATGTAGGACTCAATCCCAGGACTCCAGGATCACGCCCTAGGCCGAAGGCAGGTGCTAAAGGACTGAGCCACCCAGGGATCCCGAGTTTTGTTTTTTTAACGTTTTTATTATTATGTCTTGGTGTAGACCTCCTTGGGTTTATCTTGTTTGGGGCTCTCTGTGCAGCCTGAACCTGGATGTGTTTCCTTCCTCAGGTTTGGTAAGTTTTCAGTTATTATTTCTTCATATAAATTATCTGTCCCCTCTCCCTCTCTTTTCCTCTGGGAGCCCTATAACATGAATGTTAGTATACTTGATGTTGTCTAAAGGGTCCTTTAAGTTATCCTTATTAAATTTTTTTTCTTTTTGTTCAGCTTGGGTGATTTCCACTACTATGTCTTCCAGATGCTGGTACTACTTCTGTATAATCTAATCTGCTATTGATTCCCTCTAGTGTATTTTTTGTTATTCTTCAGCTCTGTTTTTTTTTTTTATTTATTTATTTTTTTTTTTACATTTTCTATATATTTCTTGAAGTTTTGTGTTCATCCATCTTTCTTCCAAGTTTGGTAAATATCTTTATGACTATTACTTTGAACTCTTTATCACTAGATTGCTTATCTCTGTTTCATTTAGTTCTTTTTCTGAGGTTTTGTCTTTTCTTAATTTGAAATATAGTCATCTCATTTTGCCTGTGTTTCTATTAAGTAGATCAGCTATGTCTCCTAGTCTTGAAGGAGTGGTCTTATGTAGCAGGTGTCCTGTGGGGCTCAGAAGAGCAACCTACTCGTATCACCAGAACCAGATACTGCCGGGTTGTCACATGTGGGGTGTGTGTGCTTTCCTATTGTGACTAGGGCACAGTTGCTGTGTACATGCTCCTGGGTAAAGCAGACCTCCAGCTCAGCTGGCTGTAGCACCCAGCTGCAGTTGCTGTGGATGCACTGATAGGCTGGGCTGCTCCCCCAGGGAAGGAGCCACTTTGGGGAGAGAAGAGCATTGGATCAGACCAAACCCACCCACTGGGTGTACTGGCATGGGAGCAGTTTTGGAGGGGCCCCTGCTAGGGCAGGCTGGTTGGATGAATCAGGTCTGCAGGAGATCACTAAAGCAGGACAAGGCAAGCAGTGCTAGCTACATAGACCCAGAATGGTGTCTACCACTGCTAGACTAGCTAGGTCTTTGTTAAAGATTAATTGACCGTATAATTGTGTTTATTTCTAGGTTTTCTGTTCTGTTCCATTGATCTATGTGTGTTTTTGTGCCAGTACTATATACTGTTTTATTACAGCTTTATATTGTAACTTAAAGTCTGGAATTGTGATAGCTCCAGTTTTGTTTCTCCTTTTCAAGATAGCTTTGGCTATTTCAGGTCTTTTCTGGTTCCATACAAATTTTAGGACAGTTTGTCTATTCTATGAAAAATGATGTTGGGGGATCCCTGGGTGGTGCAGTGGTTTAGCGCCTGCCATTTTAGGACAGTTTGTCTATTCTATGAAAAATGATGTTGGGGGATCCCTGGGTGGCGCAGTGGTTTAGTGCCTGCCTTTGGCCGAGGGCGCGATCCTGGAGACCCGGGATCGAATCCCACGTTGGGCTCCCGGTGCATGGAGCCTGCTTCTCCCTCTGCCTATGTCTCTGCCTCCCTCTATCATAAATAAATAAAAATTTAAAAAAAAGAAAAAAAATGATGTTGGTATTTTGATAGGGATTGCATTATATCTGCAGACTGCTTTGTATAGTATAGACATTTTACCAATATTTGTTCTTCCAACCCATGAGCATGGAGAATGTCGTTTCATTTCTTTCTGTCATCTTTCTTTGATCAGTGTTTTATAGTTTTCAAAGTACAGGTCTTTTACCTCCTTTGTTAAGTTTATTCCTAGGTATTTTACTATTTTTGGTGCAACTGTAAATGGAATTAATTTCTCTTTCTACAATGCAATTATTTGTGTATAGAAATGCAACAGATTCTGTACATTGATTTTATATCCTGTGACTTTACCGAATTCATTTATTAGTTCTAGTCATTTTTTGGTGGAGTCTTTAGGGTTTTCTATATATAGTATAATGCCATCTGCAAATAGTTTTACTTCTTCTGTGTCAATTTGGATGGCTTTTATTTATCTTCCCTGATGGCTGTGGCTAGGATTTCCAGTACTATGTTGAATAAAGGTGGTCAGGGTGAACATCCTCATCTTTTACTGACCTTAAGGGAAAGGCTCTCAGGTTTTCCCCACCAAGTATGATGTTTGCTGTGGGTTTTTCATATATGGACTTTATTCAGGTAGGTTTCCTCTAAACCTACTTTCTTCAGAGTTATCATGAATGGACCTTATACTTTGCTATGGGTTCTAATAGATGCTTTTTCTGCATCTATTAAAATGAGCATATGCTTTTTATCCTCTTATTGATATGACCTATCATGTTGATTGATTGGTGAATATTGAGCCACCCTTGGGTATAAATCCCACTTGATCATGGTGTTTTTTTTAATTTAAGGCCTGTATTGCTATAAACTTTAGTTTACTATTATTTTGTGGAGGACTTTTGCATCTATGTTCAGATATTGGCCTATAGTTCTCTGTTTTGTGCTATCTTTATCTAGTTTTGGTACTGGTGTCATAAGAATTAGAATTTTTCCTTCCTGTTTTTTTGATTGAGAAGAATTGTGGAACTCACCTCTGAAACCATCTGGCCCTGGACTTTTGTTTGTTGGGAGTTTTTGATTCCTGATTCAGCTTTGTTGCTGATTATTGGTCTGTTCAAATTTTCTATTTCTTTTTGCTTCAGTTTTGGTAGGTTATATATTTCTAGAAATCTATCCATTTCTTCTAGGTTGTCCAATGTGTTGGCCTCTAATTTTTCATAATATTCTATTTCTATTGGTTTGTATTGGTGGCTATTTCTCCTCCCTCATTTGTAATTTCTTTAGGAGTCTGCCTAGAGATTTACCAATTTTGCTAATCTTTTCAAAGAAGTAGCTCCTTGTTTCATTGATTTTTTTTTTTTTTTTTTAGTTTCTATGTCATTTCTGCTGATTTTTATTTCCTTCCATCTGCTGGTTTTAGGTTTTTTCTTTTTCTAGATCTTTTAAGTATAAAGTTAGATTGTCCGAGCTTTTTCTTGCTTCTTGAAGTAGGCCTGTATTGCTATAAACTTCCCTTATACTTGCTTTTGCTGCATTCCAAAGATTTCTTGGTTCACCCATTCACTGTTTAGTAGCATGTTATTTAACCTCCATTTTTTTTCTTGTGGCTAATTCCTAGTTTCATAGAATTGTGGTTAGATTGGATGCATGGTATGATTTTGATCTTTTTCAATCTGTTGAGACTTGTTTTGTGGCCTAATATGTGATCTATTCTGAAGAATGTTCCATGTGCACCAAGTGATTCTTTGATACAAAATTTGTGTTAACTGGTTCTAATGATTTTATACGTATTTTGATATTTAAAATCGAAATGAATGGAAATTCTTTATATTTAAAGGCTAGTAAAACATTTAATATGATTTGATGCACTGGGGCTATGAATATAAATACATGTGGAGCATCAAAAATAGTAGGTCAAACCTATCTGCAGTCTGCACTTACAAGTACTTTTACCCTTTGCTTATATAGTAAGTCCTAGTTCTAGGTGAAATATTAGCAGTAAATGAAGTCAACAGGGCACAGCACTGGAAAAGACCTAAAACATAGTATTTTGGGAAAATCTGGTTTTCCAATAATGATGCTGTTAACAGTTAAGGAAACAAATGTAGTTAAAAAAAAAAAAAAAGATAACACTAGTTTAATTATGTTTATTCACATACAGTTGCCATTAAAGGGTTAACTCATTCATAAACACATTTCTCCTATTGTAATATCCTTTGCTTCTTGTCTCTTCCAAATAAATCCCCACCACATAGCAGAAATGTTAGAAGTTATACTGCAAATGGAGAACATTAACTATTTTTTAAACTTTTAAAATATGGCTTATGAACAATTTTACAGAGCAGGTTGCCTATTAATATATTACATATTAACAAATCTATGGTACCATTTTGGACAGATTTGCTTGATATAAAGATGGAATTGGCATTTTTGTCAAGAAGGTATTTTAAACCTCAGAGAATTTTTTATAAAGAACTGAAATTCCATACCATAGTGTTATCTTCAGTATATCAATTTAAATCAAGCCAAAAACTAGATCCAGCTCTGGGAAAACACGATTTTTTTTTTTTTTTATACATCATGTAAACACTGCTCTGAGTGTCTGTCACATACTCCGAAAAAAAGAAAAACAGATTCTTGTTCTGGATATACATCAAAACCTAGGTTACCTTTGTATAGTAACATTTATCTAAAAATTTGACAAGAACATGTTAAAATGCTGGCAAAACTAAATAGCACTCGATTTGATTATACGTCCTAGTTTTCATAGAATTTGAGCTCACCAGACTCAAGTTCTCTTAGAATAGAGTCTGTTTCCTTCATCAACGTATATCCAGCATCTGACATAGTACATGGCACAAGCTATGTGTTCAATAAATATTTCAATGTTGAATAACTTTTTAACAGCAAGTGAAAAAAGATAAAACTCTGAGTAAATGGCATGAGAATACCAGTTGTCTCATAATGCAGCAATAGGTGCTTTCTGTAAAAATTGTAAGATTACTTATAAGTAGATCAAGAATTAGGTAATTTCCTCTCAAACTAAAAGGAACTCTCACAGTGATGGGGGCGCCGTAACATTTTATCTTCCAAACTAATGTATGAAACATGGAATATGAGTGAGGTGAAAACTACCATGATATTAAAAATAAGGCAATTCCAAAATTAATGTTTTGCATATTTATTAAAGAATCCATTTTCTGACACTACTCCTAACACTAGATGAAAATATTTTTTAAAGGTTTTATCAAACTCCTAAAAGAGTATGTTTAATTGGTTCATTCTTTTAGTCTCTGATTCCATGTTAGAGTTTTAAATAGAAAAAAATCTATTAAGATTCAAAAGCATTCAAAACAAAACAAAACCTGTCTATGACCTAAAATAGCTATGGGATAATCCATTTGTAACAGTATCATGATTTTGTCCAGATACACGTATTTCACCTCCAGCACTGTCAAAATTAACCTGAAAGCCAATGAAAACATTGATAATTTCAAAAACGATTGTTTGAACGTCTTAAATCAATAGAGCCATAATAGTATTGTACTCTGAAATTAGAAAATTCTAAGCACATATAAAAAACACATTTACCTACTTCAATTAGGTCAATGTCAGGATTTATCAAAATTCTCCATCAAAATTTTTAAAAATCTTGATTTTTAGGTACTATAAAAAATATACACTAATCATATGATAGTTGTTTGGTCTGACCAATTCTGTAGTTGGGAAAGGGAAGGGAAAAAAAAAAAAAAAAACAACTTGTACAGTGAAATTTCAAATCCTAAACATTTACTCCTTTATTTGAGCCTACCTCTCTAAATTTAAGAAGATATCAGTACTATTGGATACCAACTGTAAGCAATATAGAAATTTCACTGGTATCAATTCTAATCAGTTTAGTCCATCCATTTTCTAACATAGCGAGCAATCTTTTCTATCTGAATCCAAAAGAATAATATAAATCTCACTTTCTTGGTCACCTTTGAAGCCCAGGGCCAACCAGTCTCAATAATAACCAAAATATGTAGTTTCATGAGTGGTAGTCTGTTTCTGCAGTGAAAGTATTTTCCCAGTAATCAAAATTTATTTGTCATCTGAGGAAATCTTTCATTGTTCTAGAAGCACAGTTCGAAGCTCATCTTCTTTATCGATCATCATCGAAGCAATTGCTCCATCATTAAACTCAAAAGAAGTACCTCCATCCACAACCATGCAGGCATCCCAACAACGAGAACGAACACACACCCTGAGCAGAAAGAAACATCTCATTAAATATTAAAAGTTTCCTTAACCTTAGATTATGGCTTCTTTAAAAACCTTAATTTTTACTGAAACTGGCAGATCATTTGGCCTTGATTTTAAAAATCAGATTCTTCGGTTTGAGAGAGTAACATTGGGTACATTATCAAAATCTAATATTCAGGATATTTCACCAATATTTCACCATTCACTCAAACATTTATGAGAGAACAAGTTCAGGCTTGACAGAACTCACAGGCTTTTTTCATGACAAAATGTTATTACAAGTACTATTACCGAATAAGAATGTAACTATTTTCATGGATAGTTTTTACTTAAGTACAACATATAAAGAGGCACAAATTTGTAGTGTACAGCTCACTGAACACATTTGCGTAGTCATTCATCACCCAAATCAATAATCGAATGTTGCCCGGCTCCTCAGAGGCTCTATCACTGCCTTCTCCCAATCACTGCTCCTGGCCTCTCCTTCCTATATGTGCCGCTATCCTAATGCCAGTCAGCTATCGCAGTAATAGCTCTGTCTTCTTAAACTTTATATAAATGGAAGAATACCAGAGGTCTGCTTGTGTCTAGCTTTCTTTTGCTTCACAGTATGCTTGTGAAATTTATCCATGGTTATTACAAGTAGTTAGTAGTGTGTTCATTTTCATTGCTGTATGAATATACTTCTATTGTATGAAAATACCAAAATTTATGGATCTCTTCTATTCATGGACATCTGGGTTTTTAACTACTGGAAGTAATGCTGTTACATATGTTTTTGAGCATGTCTTTTGTTGCAGACATTTGTGTCTCTACGATTCTGTTGGATGATACCTAACAGTGGAACTGCTGGGTCACCGCATGTGCTATATTCAGCTTTGGTAGGTTACTGCCAAACAACTTTCCAAACTATCCCTAACAATACTGTATGTAAGACTAGCATCTTAGCTATTCTGGGGGGTATGTGTGGTATCAGATTATGTAGTTTTAATTTGCATTGTCCACATGAATAATAAGGTCAAGGATGTTTTTCCATACAGTTAGCCATTTGGATACCCTCTTCTGTGAAATGTCTGTCCAAAACTTTGGCAATTTTTCTACTGAGCTGTCTTTTCTTACTGAGTTGTAGGAATTTTTACAATATTCTGGACATAAGTCCATTGTTGGATATAGGTGTACTGCAAATACCTCCCTCTGTGGCTTGCCTTTATTTTTTTTTATTAATGGTGTCATGATTAACAGACGTTCTTAATTCTAATATAGTTCAATTCGTCAATCTTTTGTTGATGAGTGTTTTTATGACATGTTTAAGGAATATTGTCCAACTGCCAAATTCATGAAGCTTATTTTGTTTATATGAACAAAAATTTAAATGTCTGTGTAGTCTCACCTAAACTGAGTAGATTTGTTGATTAATCAAAATTAACTCTCAGATCAGTAAAATGAGTTTGAGTGTTTTTCCTAGAAAAAAAAAAATCAACTGTATTTTCAAAAAAAGAGAGTATGTACACTGTAAAGCAGTAATTTTAAACTGTTCTTTGCCTGCCATGAGACAATGACATTTTTCCATTAAGTTTTTTTTTGTTTGGAAAATTGGGCAATCTTTACAAAATAAATTATGTATGTTTTCTTACATCTACCCTTCAAAAGAAAATCAAATCTGATAGAATGGGGGGGCCACTTATAGGGGAAAGGTAAAAGAAATGAGTCCTACTCTAAAAGTTTATCGCTATACAACTGAGGTTTTATATGAATGTTTATCCTGCGTTTATCCCAGAGCATATGAGGGAAAAAAAAGGTGCTTTCCAGTTTCTTTTAAAGGGATAATCTGATCTTACTGTGATTTAGTAGATTAAAACAACAGATCCATATCACCCAATTAAATAATTATGCCCTTCCTATTCAATTAGTTTCTCTAAAATAGTACGATATATTAGAAAGGAAATACCATTCTCACTAGGGCACAGCATGATACATTAGTTCCACGAGTTCTATACTTTAGCTACCAGATTAAATTTGAATGAGTGAATTTCATCAAACTGAATACTTTAAAACCAAGACTCCTTTTAATTACGAGAGATGAAAGTACAGTCAGCCTTTGGAAGCTTACTTTGAGGTGAAGCAACGCTGACGACTGCTGGAGAAAACTCTGTTTGCTATTGGTTCTCGAATACTGAAAAGTATTTTTGGTTCTTCTGGACTATAGAGCAGCGATTCATTATATTCATTTGTTACTATAAAGGGGAAAAAAAGTATAAGCATATTCAATGAAAGATGGTTGCTTCTGAGAAGTACAAAATGAAAAATGTATGCTATCCTATCCCCAACCTAAAAGCAACTCTGTTCCAAAGGTCTGTTTGGCAGCAAGTTTCTTGGCACACACAACACATTCCATTAAAAACAAAAAACAAACAAACAAAAACCTTATATATGAGAATTAGGTTCCAAGATTAGGCCACCAGGGCCTACATCAACCACAATCTAGCAGAAATAGACATTCTGGGGATGGGCTACAAAACTAGTAATTAAACAGAAGTAAGGAACTAGAGCTTGAGGCACTCAAAAATACAACTTGGGATGCACAAGTCCCTTGCTAAATTCCCTTCCAAAATACCATGTCAAAGTATTCATAAGTTAATTGTCTTAATGTATAGTCCAGTCTTAAACAATGATAGGCAAGATGCTTTCTCTAATGAAACTGCCATTATTCAAGATATTTTTAGAAATCTTTGGGACCTGCTTCTAATAATGAAAAGCCATATGAGAGTTGGTAGACAAAGCAAAAACTGATTAAAAACAACTGTACAAAGAAATCAGGTTTGAAAGAACATTTAGTTGAATACCACATTAAAACAAGTCATAAAACTGAGATAATCTTCAAAATCCCAGATCAGTAGAGTATTCTTTCCCAAAAGGACTCGTTCTCTCAAGAGAACCCTGAAGTAACTGGGCAGAAGTAGGGAGGAGAAAGTTAAAGAGAAGATTTGCTTAAATATATGTAAAGGTATATATCAAGAGCCTGAGTCAAAAAAGTACTGTGCTTTACTAATTAGACAAGTAAACTTCACAATAATGTCCTCAAGATTGATGTAGAACATAAATGAGACTCAGTAATTATAATTATGATCATTAGTCACTGACCTTTCTCCACCAATTCTCTGTTCAATGGAAGACTTAAATTTCCTTGTCGTTTTGCTTTTGAAAAAGGAAAGGGGGAAATATCTTGATTAAATATTTTGTCTCATATAATAGCTAATATATAATAAAATATATACATTACATAGCATATTATAATTGTAACATATAATAGCTATTTTGGTACTCACCAATATTTAAAACATCTTCCACGGCCTGAGTTGCAACCCTGTTAATATTGAATGACCTAAAAACAAACATCACATAAGTTCTTTCATTCTAAAAAACATACTAAAAGTGAAAAAGAAATTATCTATTTGATATACAAAAACCTCTCAGAATTATCAAGAAAAAAACACCAAAAGACAATAGCCACTTCACTCAGTTTTAAAAAGTGGGCAAAGTACACAGTTTACAGGCCTATATGAAAAAGTATTCAATTTTACTACTACTTAAGGAAATACAAATTAAAGACTGATAATGTATTGGAATGGGCATCAGAAAAACATTCTCATACACTGATGGGATTATGGAAGTTGCCATTGGAGGGCAATTCTGTGCTATTAAAATTTAAAAGGAACAGATTCTTTAATCTACTACTTTATCCTAAGGTATACTTGCATCTATAATATACAAAGACATGTACAAGGATATTTACTGAAGCATTGTTTATAACAGCAAAATAACTCATTCATAGGAAGCAGGTTAAATATGTTACCATGTAGATACTAAAAACAATCAAACAGAACTATATGTGCTAATAGATAACTGATAAGTTAAAAAAACCAAAGGAATTATGTAGTGTATATATTACATTCCTATTTATATATAACATATATATATACATATATATATATATATATATATATATATATATATATATATATATAGGGTGGTTGTGTCTGGAGATTAATACTAGAGATATGAAATAAAAGACTAGCTTTTCATTTGATAGCCTTTTAAACTATTTAACATATTTTTAATATGTAAATATTTCTTTAAATTATAAAATAGAAAAGATTAGAAAACTTTACCGCTGTAATGCCTTGCTTAAACCACTTAAGAACAAATATTAACACAAATGTGAATCACTTTTAAAAGTAGCTCTGTCCTTGGGTCTACAAAGTTGGTTAAGGAAGTGTGTGTTTGTTTTTTAATTCTTTCCAGTAATTGAGAATTCTGCTGCTTCATAACTCTTCTCACACGGCCTCATCATGTAACTCAGTGAACAGGTAGGTATAGCATAACAACCTACACACTCTCAATGTAATTCAGTGACTCTCAACCTTTTTGAGGAGGAGGAGCAATAGATACCTTTGCATACCCTTCTAGCCCTATGCCTTTCACATTTTAAGAAATGTGATATTTTAGGCATTCTCTTAGTGCAGATACACAAATTTTTATATGAAAAATAAAACTCTGGGGCCATTCACAGACCACATTACTATGCTAAAAAAAAAACAAACAAACTCGAAATTTGCCGCTGCCTATTCTACTTTTCAGGATTATCTACTCTCCAATTTCATATTGCAACCACACCAAGCCCATTCTTGCCTCTGTACCTTTGCTCATACTTACTAGGTGGCATGAAATGAAGGAAAATACTTTAAATGTCCTGACCCATTGTTTAGTATGAGGTTCGAAGTACCTATTCTCCTTAGAATGACTGTCACACTACAAGGCAAGGCATCTGCAGCACCACCTGGCTCATGGCAAGAACTTGATACTGAATGAAAATATCAGATGAAAGAGATGTGCATGAGTTACATTCTAATTCTTTTGAATATTCACATTATTGGAAGATACTGTTTTATTTTAAATTAAAAGTCACATAAAATAAGCTATGTTTATTAGGTTCCACTGAATTAAAATATTGAAATTAAGACTTAATTTAAGAGGACAAAAGTCTCATACGATCACAACTTGATCTAATAGTCCAAGAATTAGGACTTATTCAGGATACCACAAGACAACCCAACTAAGTCCTCAGAATTGGAGTTAAATTAAGATGAATTTCCTATGGTTATAATCTGGATCTCAGCTAGTTCACTCTCCCTTGAGGAGTGGATTATATTCTACATCAAAGACAAACCATATGCCTAAGAAGGTATTAACTAGCACATGATGACTTTTCTTAGGTCTATCACCTTCACCATTCTAAGAGTTCCCATTTAAAATCAAACATAACCTCCACTAAAGACAATCCAACTGAAAGACAAATTGAATCTCGTATCTTTTTTAGTTAGTAAAGCTTTCTCTCCTCACTTAACACTTACCCTTAATTAAGCTGGCTAAGACAGAACGTATGGAGGGGAACTGGCAACAGTCTTAAAAACCAACAGAAATATATGTGATTAGACTCTGTAGTACTTCTCTCAGTGAATGTAGCAAATCGTGTTCCACACTGGGAAGAGGACAGAGATGACAATGAGACAATTCAGAGACAATTTGCTATCCAACATAACACCTACATCCTCTGTCCTGTAGAGGAATTTTTAGAAATGCAAAATGGGATAGCTAATCCCCAGACTCTTTGAATGTGGTGCATAATCAGGCTATCTTTTCCATCCTTCCTGCCATAAAGCCATGTGACTGAGTTCTAGGTATAGGAATGAAAGTGGATGTCATGCACAACACATCTAAGCCTGTGTCCCATATTAAGCCTCCCACAGGTGATCCTCCATGCTTTTCCTCCTTCTGTGGCTTAATGTAAATAAGTAGAGTAATTAGGAGCTATGTTTAAAAGATGGTGGAGCCACATGATAGAAGGAGCCAGGATCCCTGAGCCACCACTTGGAGACCCACCTCCCAGTGAGGACCCACTTGGACTTTTTAAGAACAAAAAATAAACTTCTACTGTATTAAGGTTGGGGGTTTATTAGTTACAGTAACTTTCTTATTCAAAGTTATACATTTCCACATTTCATATTCAAAGCAAGGACTGAGAGGTCACATAGGAAAACTTTTATCTATGTATCCAGAATTAAAAGAAGATTAAAAGAAATAAAGAAATAGGCTATACTACTCCTTTCTTTCTAGTGATTCCTGAGATCTACATTTCAGAGTTAAGTGCAGAACTTAAATCCTGTCTTCACCATTTGTTAGTCACATGGCTTTGAGAGACTTTTAATACTCTATTAATGAAAATAAAATCACCTACTTCGAGTATTGTTGAAAATTTAAATAATATATGTAGCTCAAGACAAAATGCTTAGAAATGGTAGTTTGATCAAACATATAAAAATGTATTGCTTTCCCTCAGCCCTTCTGGCCCCCAGACTTCTCTCCTCCCATATTCTGAAGAGAAAAAGAACAAAAGATGAATGGGAAAACAGCAAAAGAAGGATCAGTAATGGTACAGAGTAAGGTAGAAGATGTTAGAAGCAAGCAAGCTACATAGGGCTGAAGACAGAGGCGGCTCAGTGACCAAGGTGACAGGGACAGAATATAGTTAGTGACAGAGTTCTAGACTACAACATTGGAGAGGACAGGAGACTTTAATAAGCAATATAGAGAAGACTGAAATTCTAATCAAAGCCATACTTCTGTCCACCATCATCACAGGACTCAGCTATAAGGTGTGTGGCAGCAGATGGCAGGACTACTTTACAAGTCTAATGGCTCTTATTCTTTATGCTCTTACTACTTAATTCTTCAATATAAGCTAGGAACACATCTTAGGACTGTATGGATTCTATAGACAGCTCCCCCTCTGCATTTAAAAGCGGGTAGTCAAAAAGGCATTGGTTTTGTAGTCAAGCTCACCTGTGGTTGAATCCAATTTCTGACACTAGTTGTGACTTCACCCTAATTATTTATCCTTGTGAAGCCTCAACTTCTATTTTATAAAACAGAAATACTACTACTTTCTTGCAGGATTTCTGTAAGAATATTGTCAAGGTATTAAATAGCACCTAGCATATTATATTCAAAGTAGCAGGGGCTAAATCACTGATAGCTTATATTATAATGCATTATATATAGAACTACAGAATCACAGTTCAGAAGATAAAGTAATCTTATTTTATCTGTTCCATTTCCCCTCACTTTGCAGAAAAGGAAACTTGTACAAGATCACAGAGCTAATAGGCTGGTCATTTAGCCAGGTCTCTTTAACTTCCGTGCTAGTACTCTATTCAGTTGTTTGGGGGGAACAGAATACTGGGAGAGGAAAAGGAGGATAAAGGAAACCATTTTTGATTCTCAATCTAGTTTTCAACAACATCACGGTGAGCAGAAAAGATGTTATGATAAAGCAGTTAACTATAATGTTTTCATTTTATGGGAGGGTTACAAAATAATTTTATAACATATTAGATAATTAAGTTTATTTTTCAAACAATTATTGTTAAAAATCATTTTAGAAATGTAGTTCTCACTGGCCCTCAGGAAAATGAGATGTTATCCAATCTTTAAATGATACTTTTCATTTTCTCCAAAGGTTCATTTATTTGACAAAAATGATGATTGTTTTTAAAAAACATGTGAAGTTACTAAAGTCACATTCATTCATTACTGAATGTAATGTCTGAATGTTAATTCAAAATAATAGGAGATAAAAGGAGACAGTACAGGAACAGAGAAAAAGATTGCGTATGTTGAGAATTACTGAAACTGGCTAATAGGTACATAGATACTGATTATGCTATTTTGCCTACATATATTTAAAATCTTTTTCACAATTGTTTAAAAAATACTGCAAAAGTATTACTATATTTTAAACTATCCAAACTTAAAACTACAATTTAATAAGTACAGTTTTCCACTGTATTTGTGAGCATGTAGTCATTTATTTAAAAAAAAAATTGAATGAATATGTGTTAGGTACTATGCTATATACACACACACACACACAAACCCATGAGTCACCACCCCAAATGCTTCAAGTTGCTTGAACCAGCCAGGTATCAGCTCATTAGAGAACTAATAACATGGTAAATGCTATCTATAATAGTGCTACGAAAAAAAAATAGTGCTACGAGGCAAAAGTGTAAGGTGTGCACCAAAAGAAGGTTCATTATGCTAATGAAAAAAAACTAGATTCTAGTAAAGATTTCCTACACAGCATGACATTTGAAGATTGGATTTTTCAAGCCAGGGGATGGAAAGTGGAGAACATTTAGGCATTCAATGCAGGAAGAAGCTGCATTGAACAAAAACAAAAAGCCCAGAGAGAACGTGGCTTGTGCCGAGAATTGCAAGTAGCCTGCAGTTCCTCCAGTGGGCTGGGGGTTAGGGTAGGGCAGCAACAGGCCGGGCAGATTCCTCAGGACTTATTTACAGGGTCTTAAACACAGACTTAAGTAATCTGAACATAGACATAAATGAAAGTTTTACACCACAGAAAGGATCTAGCCAAATTTATCTACATTTTGGAAATATCACCCTGTTGGCAGTATGGGTGACAGCCTGAAAACTAAAGGGCAAGGCACAAAGAATACTCACTAAGAAGATGGAGGCCTGGACCAAAGAAATAGCAGGAGAAACTGAAAAGGAGGGGCAAGGACTTGAGAGGTGGGACCGGCAAGATTCAGACCCTGGTATGTGAAGAACAGGGAGACTCAAAATAAGAGCAAGGTTTTGGGAACAAAGTTTTTCTCTAGAGCATGAACTCCGGGTAACAGTGATCCTATTAAGCACTGCAGAGATCACAGGAACAAAAACTGAAGATAATAAATTTAGTTTTGAATATGTTGAATTTGAAGGTCTATTTTTTTTTTAATTTTTATTTATTTATGATAGTCACAGAGAGAGAGAGAGAGGCAGAGACACAGGCAGAGGGAGAAGCAGGCTCCATGCACCGGGAGCCCAATGTGGGATTCGATCCCGGGTCTCCAGGATCGCGCCCTGGGCCAAAGGCAGGCGCCAAACCGCTGCGCCACCCAGGGATCCCGAATTTGAAGGTCTATTACCACTCTCCCTAGTAGGTAGTTTAGGAGTTTGTGCTCAGGAAACAAGAGAGCTGTGGATCAAAGGGGGGCGCCTGCATGTGTATAACTAAGCAGCAGCAGCAGTGATCACCCAGAGAGAGAGAGGTTAGAGAGTAAGCTATGGGAGCCCAGTTCTCTCCAGTTAGCCCTTTGCTGCACAAACCTCCAGGTCATCTGCTGCTGTTGTTGTACTGTTTTCATTTTTTTACTATTAAAATATTTTTCATTAAAAAAAACATAGTCCCCCAAAACATTTATTTTCTTTTTTCCTACAAACCTACTGCAATAGGTTAAATAATGACCAAATCTACAGCTCTAATCTGTGAAGTCAAGGCAGGACTTCTGGACCCAACTGAGGAGTAGAGCAGAAAGTGAACCAACAAACATAACAACCAGGCTACCTCTCGTGTACCAGAGGCTTTAGATACACCCATGGGCAGCCTTGGGTAAATTACGTTACTTAAAATATTTCACAAAAGTCAATAAGCAACATCCCAAGTTACTCACCAGGCCTTTGATCCTGTTCCAGTACACAAATTGAGCCCTGAACTCTTCTGTTTTTCCCATGGACCATCATCAACTGAAATCTCATAGTATGAAGCCCTATGAATTGAAAATATAAAACTGGATTTGCCAAATTTATGGCTCACAGTAAATAAGACAAACATCATTTCTTCAGAACTAATGAAACCTAAGTGGGCCAGCTTGACTTAGACATACCTGACTTAGTAGGTGCGTACACCATGATGCTAATACCACTACTGATTAAATGAAAAAGTTAAAAAAAAATCTGCGTATCTCCATCCCTCTCTGATCATACATGCTCCTTTCTATCAGTATTTTAACATTTCAAACAGGGGCTGCTTGTAAAATTTTACCTACCATAGCTATTACTGTTTTTATGGAATCTAACATATACAGAGCCTTATTTCAGAATTCAAAAAGAAAATACTATTCTGAGGTGAGTTTCATTCTTGGTAGCTAGTCCTTGATACATCCAGTCTGCATCTAACCCTTCAAGTTGCCAACAGTTTCTGCTCAATTTGTGTTTTTTAAGTTACATCCTAATGTGCCTTTTGAATTGATGGTTAGCTGAGAGAAAAAGTTCTAAAGAAAATTTTCAACCAGTCTGCATCAGTGGACAAAACTAGGAATAAAACTAGAATTATAATTTCTTTAAAGATTTCTACTTCTTAGAGTAGTTCATAAAAATGAAATCAAATGGGTTTTCTGACACCAGCAAAAATGACACTATTCTTTCTGTGAACATATAAATTTGCAATTATTCAAAAAACTTTTGAAACATGTAAAAGCCTATTTTGTAAAACTGTATCTTAAAATAATGGTGTCATTGATCAACACTAGGTTGTTTTTGTCCAGCAAATAAAAAAAGTTAAACTCTTAATATAGCTTTTGCAGTAGTAATAATTTATTAGACATGTTTACAAACACCGTAACACTCAATGGATAATTTATCTCTTATTTTAGCCCTTTCAGTTTATCCTGCCAAATTCAATCTATAAAGGTTCTACATGGCATAATATTCCTTTACATGTTTTCTTTGAAGTTACCATTCTTCATAAAAGATAGCAGGCCTTGCATTCACATTTAACCTATTTCATAGCTTTGTTATGTCTTCCTAGAAAATTAGGAATTTTAGGCATATTAGGAGCCTATTGCATTCAGACAATCCAGTCAACTCTATAGGAATGGCTGCTATTATGCTAGAATCACATGGAAACAAGAGATTAGAGGTAAGTGGGGATAGAAGAGAAACAGGTGGAGAGGAAGAAAAGTATAGGCAGGTGAGAGGTGTTGAGCCCAAAATGATGAGCAAATTTAGTGTCATTCTCACATGCAGGTTTATCAAGATTAGTCAACTCAGAATTTTTGTTTCAGGGAAATTATTTTTTTAAGGCAGCAATAAAACTCACAGTCCCTTTAGAGTGGGTATACTTCTTCTTAAATTGTCCACTGCTACAGCCCAAGAATAAGACATTCTAGGTTAGAATAGAAAAGAAAAAAAAAATTGGGCTTTTAAAATGTTCTTAAATCTAAGAACATTATAAATGAGGCGGGAATAATATTGCTGCACTTCATATTTTCCAAGCAAAGCACTTAAGTTTTTCAGGGCATAGTGAAGCCTCAATATAGAAATACTGGGTATACATGACAGTTCCGATGCTAACTAACGACAGGATCATGGGCAAGTTAAGTGAACTCTCCAAATATCAACTTTTTCACTGATAAACACAACTACCTTTCTCACAGGGTTGCAATGAGTGTCTGATGTGGTAATATACGCAATATACACAAAGCCTGGCACATAGCAGGGATCCAATAAGTGTTCAGTTCCTTTCTGCCTTAAGGGTCTATGTCATAGATTCTTTTAAAATAAATTCTAGTACCTCCTATAGTGAAAACTTTTTCAATAGCATCGGAAGCGAACCAACTGCTGTCCTTATCTTAGTAAGGATATAAGGTGAGGCTCAAAGAACACAAAAAGCAGCAGCAGCAGACATTATTAAAGAGATAAACCAACCAAATCACTCCTGCCTCAGACAATAAAAATATTCAAGCTAAAAATCTAGTGGATTTCACCGAATTCCCAAAAGTCTGTCAATCAATCCCAGTTATCCTTTCATTTTATAAGTTACCTGATTTTTAGTAAGTACAAATTATAAAACAACACTAGTAGGAAGCTCTTAAAAGTTGCAACCTTTAAAATACACAAACCATAACATAAACCATTAAATGGCTACTCTAGAATAAGCATAAACTCAAACATTTTTACCTTTGTCATCTATTATTTTTTTATTCAAGTATAATTAACATACAATGTTATATTAATTTCAGGCATACAATACAGTGACTCAATAATTGTATACATTTCTCAGCGCTTATCAAGATATACTCTTAATCCCCTATTTCATCCATTCCCCCCACCAACCCCCAGTTTGTTCTCTACATTCAAGTCTGTTTTTTTGTTTCTTTTTTCTACTGGTTTCTTAAAATCCACATTTGAGTGAAATCACAAGGTAATTGTCTTTCTCTGATTTATTTCACTTAGTGTAATATCTTCTAGGTCCCTCCATGTTGTTGCAAATGGCATTTGTCATCTGTTTAAAGCAGACTTTGTCCAATTTCATTTAGTTGTTGCTCTCTGCCTATGTTTTTAGTAATCATGATTAGATTACATCACTAATTAGAATTACATCTCCTGCCTTCTGTTACAAAGTATCCATTATTTATTTCCACATTGCTTCAAACTTGATATAGAGCAAAATAAAAAAACTTATGTATAACAAAGGCTCTTATTACTATGTTAAAATAAGTATTTACACTTTATATACTTCTTTTTTTTTTACATTTTTTTAAGAGATTTTTATTTATTCATGAGACACAGAGAGAGAAGCAGACTCCTCACAGGAAGCCCAACGCAGGACTCAATCCCCAGATCACGCCCTGAGGCAAAGGCAGACAGACGTTCAACCACTGAACCTCCCAGGCATCCCACATTTTACATTCTTTAAAGAGTATATTTTTATTTGATTCAAAGAATTTTACTTTTAAATACTTTTAAATTGTATATTTTACCATCTTCAAAAAAAATAGGATGTTACTTACTACCTTTATCTGATTTATCTTTACATCCCTAGTGACTTATGTATTACATGTACAAGTACACAATATGTTTTACTGAATAAATTTAAATTACATTAATCAAAATTATTACAGCTAAAAAACATTGTTCAAAGCATTCTACTGAATCAGGCTTTGTTCTTTTCAGTACTACCTGAGTTAGTCATTGGCTAAAACATGGATATCTTCTTTAATTAAGACAAGTATTTCTCGTCATACTTATGAAAAGACAGGTCAACAGACAGAATTTCAGAATACATGGAATTCTCAGTAAACTAGAGAAGTCAACCACATGATCTTCTGAGTGTCACACAGTTCTGGTAGCAGCAAAGTGAGACAGAGACTCATCTGTAATTTTCCACCCCTAAATTACTTACATCTACAAAAATGAGAAGGCAAGTTCTAAATGACAGCCAAGAGTTAAATTAACTTCACATTATGGCAGTCATTTTATTAGAGGTAACTAATATACACAAAGTTCTGAAAAAACATTCTGCTGACAATTTGAGCCTAAGTTCTATTCAACACCCACAAAACAGATTTCATCAGTAATAAAACAATAGTATACTTTTATACTCCCAATGAATAGCTTTATTAACCTTAATTTTTTCTAATAATGATTACAAATCTTAAACTGTCAATACACTTGGCTTATAATGTTGCATTAGGGATACAATTACCACCAAATAGTATTCCTGCCAAACGTTATTTAGTCTGAATCTTATCATGCAGAGAAAAAAATCATACAAATCTAAAACAAGGGATATTGTGCAAACCAACTGGTTTAGACTATTCAAAAATATTAATATTAGGAATGATGAAACAACAGTGGAACTAAGAAACTATTCTTAATTCTAAAGGGCCAAAACTGCCAAATGCAATGCATAATCCCTTAACTGGATGCTGGATAAAAATAAGCAAACAAATCAGCCTTAAGGGAAACTATTAAGATAATTAGGAAGTTTTAATATGAACTATCTATAAAATTTTTATAACAACTGCAAATGTATGCCTAGTATATCATTCTCTTAAACGTTTATGAAGCACCTTTATGATAGATTAAAGGCTCTGTAGTAATGGAACCTGGGTAACTTGGTTTAAACTAGAGTTTCACAAACTTTTGCTCATAGACCCTTCTTTCCTCTTAACATGTATTATAAATCCATGAGAAGGTTTTGGAATATTTCATTAAATAATTCATTTCTATCACTTATAGTGTATTAATTATTCCCAATTCTTAGGTTGTAGAAATCAAATAAATATTTTAAAAAATACTAAAACATTAAATTCCAAACTGAAGATAACAGTTTAAAAGTACCTGGATGATAGACTCTCCCCAATGAAGACTTCATTTAGTGCCCTCACTGGCAAAAGCTGGGGTCCTGAAGCCTCTGGCCCTATACGTAATAAAAAGAATAAATAAATGTTCAAGACAAAATGTTTAAATTTTAGAAATGTTAGGATTTAAATTTTATAAAATATTAAAATATTCATACTTCGTTTCAATAGAATCCATAATTTAATATTAACATAAGTTAAATCGCATAAAGTATTCATAATGAACCTCAAAATCACCTAACATATCTGTAATGAAGCATTTCTCTCTCCAAAATAAACCTTAATTATTCTTGAAACAATTTTTCAAGAATGATGACGTATTTTTATCCATCTTATAAGAATCTTGTTGTCATGCTTAATTTTTCTCTGAAAGCTTCAGAGGAAGAAATAGTCAAGTACTTCCAGAGGAGAGCCACTTTGGATTTAAGCAACAATTACATGCATGGTTCATGTTGGAAGCCAAACTGATTTTTTTTTTTTTTCCAAATAGAAAACCTCAAAAGTGTTTCTAGCAATAGTAGCACTGGAAGGACACTGCCACATCACCTTTCAGGACTCCTAAAAAAACATCCACCTTGTCTTTTTTACTCCATAAGTAAGTATGCACAGTTAAGGTAATCTTCCTTGACGATATTTAAACCTAATTCCATCACACAAAACCCTCCAAAGGATTCCCACTGCTTTTGGGATCAAATCTGCAATTGTCACCTTCAAATTGTTTCTTCTACTTTTATCTTTTGTCTCCAACTGGAAAGGCCAAGCCCATCTTCTCAATGTCACCAATAGCAGATTCATTGCAGATCATGTGCTCAGGGGCAGGGGAGGGGGTGGATTTCATGAGCAGTCCAACAAAGAGGCGAGGAACTGAAGCCTCCCATTAATGGCCATGTGATGAACTGGGAAGTAACCTTCCAGTCTCAGTCAGGTCTTCAGATACTGCTGTCCTGGCTGACAGCCTGACAATCTCCTCTTGAGAGACCCTAAAACAGAACTATCAAGCTGAGCTGTTCCTGGATCCTTGATCTTCACAATCTCTGTGAAATCTAAATATTTGTGTTTTAAGATACTAAATTTGAGGGTAATTTGTTATTTAGCAATAGATATCTAATACACATTAGACACTTACTAATGAAACTTTCCACCACTGTTACCAACATGGCCACTGATCTAACATTCTCTTGACTTGCTAGCATGATTGTTAACATTCCTGTTTATATGTTTATTGGACACTAATTACATATATCTAATTTCTTTTGGATTTAACCATCTACAGGAGACCCAACTATGCTTTCAAACATAACAAGTTGTCATTATAATGCCAAAGACCATATGAAAGCTTGTTGACTAAATTGTATAATGGACTAGCATTATCAGCTCAATCTCATAGCTGTAAAAACTTGATACATAAGGGTATATTAAAAAAATTTGATGTATTAATTAAATTTGCACTAAAGACCACAAAAGCTAACTTTTGAAACTATATTAATTTGGTACTAAGTATATCATTCTCATACATGTCAAAAATTTTTGTTTAAATTATTTTTCTTTACATAAGGTAATTCCTAATGGAATTTGTTTTATATCTCCCCACAGATTTCCTGCAAATGCCAAACAGTAGGTACTCACTAAATATTACTAATAGATCTGATTTCTCACCAAACTGTACCATATCTTTTATAAGGTCTTGACTTTTTGCCTCTATTTCCAAATCTCTCTATCCTAATTTTCCTCTCCACATTGCACCTTTAAATGTGTGCTTATTGAATTTCACCTGAAACTCTTTGTCAAACAAGAGAATAAAGACTGCTTCAAACCTCAACAATCATCTTAATTCTGCTTATATTTACTTTCATGCTAATTGACTACCAAACATGATCTAACTAATGAAATTGTTCATTTGCAACTACTTCAATTGGACATGAAAAGGACAATTAACAATTTTCTCTCCAAAAGAATGGATTACAAAATTAATTATAATTTGTACTTTTAAATATAGAATTGTTATACTAAGGACAGGGACCATTGCTGTATAAGAGATTACACATCTCTTACACAGCAATACTGCTAGACTATGTTTCTACATCTACTTGCATTGGGTACACCCCATGAGACTAGTAATGGCCAATGGAATATGAGGAAAATTAGTGCTTCAAACATGGCTCCTAAAACCTCCCTTAAGATCCTCCATGCTGTTTTCTCTACAGAGGATCCAAAACATTACTCAGAGGCCTTAGAAGATGGTGGCGGGCACTGTTTCGAAGTTTTTCAACAGCCCTCAGGCAGTGAAAGAAGCTAGAAACAAACCATTCTGTTAAGCCATTGAGATTCTGGGATTGTTTATCAAATCAATTCACTTATCCAAATTAATACAATCAACTTTTCAAATAAGAAAGTTGCTAGTTTATATGATGAAAAAATTTAAAAATAGTAGTCAATAAACCAACCCTATCTTCCTTCACCTGGAAGTATATAGGTAGTAAAAATGTATTCTTCATTAACTTGTACACAAATACAATCCAGTAAAGGATTCTTTTTTTTAAGTTGGAAAGTTTAAAAAAAAAAAAACCAAAAACAAAACTAGAATTTTTTTTCTCTCTAATCTTTTGTTCTAAATTAGAAACCTAAATCAGGGATCAAACATGGTGGCATATTTATTAATCTCAAACCCATTCCTCTATTCCAAAATTCCAAATGGCAGGTTCCTAAGAAATGTTCGCTACCAATTTGATGAGAATTTAAATAGAAAAAATGAGATATACCTTGAAATCTTCCTCAACTTTTTCTCACAAAATAAAGCTATCAAAAAAACAAAAAACACTCTCACAAAAATGCACTCTAAAATAGTGCCTAGACAAAGTAAATACCATATAATTATTACTAACAAAATAGTTATTATAATAAGCATAGCAATTTCCAGTGTTACTATTGAGAAATCAAAAATTATTCTGATTCCAGATTGTTTATATATAAAATAATGACCACAATCACCAACACTTCCTCTCTGGAAGCCTACAGCTTTACTTTATCCCTAGCATTCTGACATACCTTGGTGTGAAATCTTTTACCATTAGTTATGCTAAAGTACTTGTGAGTCCTTTCAATTCAAAGAATGGTGTCAAAGTTTTGAGAAATTTTCTTGTATTATTTTTATTTTGAATGTTTTCTTTTTCTAGAAATACCGTTAATCAGATGTGAGTGATTACTGGATGTTACTTAGTTAATAACTCTGTGATTTTGTTTCTATATACATTAACTTAGTTTGTAAAACTAAGTAAACAGCAAATCTGAGACGGGAATCTGAGCAATGAACAGCTTTCTTTTTTTTATCTACAGCTTTCTTTTTATTATTATTAATAATATATTTATTTTTTATTGGTGTTCAATTTGCCAACATACAGAATAACACCCAGTGCTCATCCTGTCAAGTGCCCCCCTCAGTGCCGGCCACCCCCACCTCCCACCCTCCTCCCCCTTCCACCACCCCTAGTTCGTTTCCCAGAGTTAGGAGTCTTCATGTTCTGTAATATCAGAAAGAGAGACAGAACATATCTACAGCTTTCTTATAAAGCCACTGGTAAATTTCAGGGCCAAATCTTAAACATCTCTGGAGATCACAATACCTTCTTCTGGTGAGGAATAAAGTAAGATTTCTAACTAAAAGTTTAAAATCTTACTGCAGTCTTTTATAAACAGTAATAGGAATCCATATGCATATGATTTGGGGAGGCAGATGGGGAGAACGAGCATCTTTAAAACATGACATGAACACATACTGTAAGAACAGCCTAATATATAAAGCATGAAAAAGTCTGAAAATAATGAACATAAAAATCAGGTACCATGCAAGACAGACAAAGCAGATATGTAAAGGTAGCTTTTCCTGGTAAGTTTAGCCAAGAAAGGAAACACAGGATGAACAAAAAAAAAAATAGGTATCTTTTTATATAGTCCATAGATAGTTAGTATATCTCAGGGTCTTCTTGTATCATGAAAGCTACAATTACTGGAAAAAGTGGGAAAATATGGCTAAATTACAAACCACAAGTTAACTGAAGACTGAAAATTCATCTTAACACTTAAAAAAAAAAAGCTGCATATCACCTTATACTAATATTCCCTTAGGAGCTTACAGAGATGTCTGAAACACAAATCTTAAGGCTGGGATGCAAAACTTCCCAACAAAAAAGTTTTAATCAACAACTGTAACTATGATATATATATTTAAATATGAATACAAGTGTAATTATTAGGAAATCTTCTACAGATTAGATCATTTATTTCTACTGCTTGTTTTCTCCTTTTTGACATTTCAAAGATTAAAGCTAAGAATCTTTCCTTAAGATTCCCTTAAGGGACACCTGGATGGCTCAGCAGTTGAGCATCTGTCTGCCTCTGGCTCAAGATCATGGTCCTGGGGTTATTCCTGCTTCTCCCTCTGCCTCTGTCTCTGCCTCTCTCTCTGTGTTTCTCATGAATAAATAAAATCTTAAAAAAAAATATTTCCTTAAATATCAACTATTCTCTTAGACATTTTATAATCCTTTCATAATCAACAGGTTTTTAAACTCACCCTAGAAAAACATTTCTCCTGGAAATATGTTTTTTATTTCAGTATCTAGTCATAATACATTTTACATCTGAAGGAGTTCACTGTATTTTCTTAAGTGTGGTCAGTGGTACTAAAATGCCCAAATAAGTGAATTATAAATTATTACTTCTAGAAATTAGAAATCAAAGGAATGAAAAGCTAAATATTGCCCAAACACATCTAATTCCCATCTACCTACTTTCATCATGAACTCTTTCAATGTTGAAAGCTCTACTATGTTGATTCAAACTTAGCTGCTGTTCATGAAGGTCCACAGGAACAGGGTTTATACCAGTCCCTTCAAGGTACAACCTGATTCGCTGCCTCCATAACCACCTTAGAAAGTGAAGGAAAATTATGTTAAGATAAAGTAAACTTAGGATTAGGCATTATAATTTCACCAAATTAAAAAATTCATATTAAAAAACTAGTTATTCCACAAACAAATTACACCAGAAACACCTAAAACCCACAGGTTCCTCCTCAAAGAGAAATTTAGAGATTTAGTTCTCTTTTCAAATATAATAGAAATATCTTATGTATTTGTACAAAATCTCCCACATAATGAATTAAAGTCAAATTCTTTATCAAGTATCCATTAAATCTAAGATACTGAGTTAGATATAGTTGTATTTCACTCATAAAATTGTAACATAAGCAAAAAAAAAAAAAAAAAGGACTCTGAGATTAATATTGTGTTAGGGTGATTAGACATAACTCCCTCCCCTAGAGTTCTATAAGGATGATTTTTTTTTTTTTACAGTATAAAGAAATCAATGATAAATTTCATAGCATTTGAGATTACACCTAAAACTTAAACGACATTTTTGATAGAAGGAAAAAAATCAAGTATAATTGATTCCAAAACCAAAAACTGATGTAGCAAAAAGCCAGTGGGACAGATTCTGCTAGATTAGTATATAAAAATATACTCCCACTGGATAGCTAATAACTGGTCATTTGTAAAGGTGCCAAACTGAAATGACTAGAAACTAGAATCATTACTAATGATTCCAGAAGTCAAGAAGATTTAATTTCACAAAAAACAGACAAAAAACTTTCTCAAACTATAAAAATCTAGTATAAGTCAGGAAATATAAAGTAGTTCAACTTGGCTCTCTCTAGTATAATCACAATCTCCATCTCAGCGACTCCCTCCACCCTTCTTTTCAAGACAGCCTGATCACTGAACAAATTAAGTGAAGGAAATATGAAAAAACACTCCCCTGCTTAAGAAACACTTAATATGGGATCCCTGGGTGGTGCAGCGGTTTGGCGCCTGCCTTTGGCCCAGGACGCGATCCTGGAGACCCGGGATCGAATCCCACATCAGGCTCCCGGTGCATGGAGCCTGCTTCTCCCTCCGCCTGAGTCTCTGCCTCTCTCTCTCTCTGTGACTATCATAAATAAATAAATATTTAAAAATTAAAAAAAAAAAAAGAAACACTTAATATGTAAAATAAAGATACCAGGAACCTCAGTATGGTGGAGTAAATCCAACCCTCAGCCTTCTGGATGGAAGAAGAGGATACAAATATAAAATGTCAAAGAATATGAACACTTATTCTTAGCCAATAGTTTTAATTACCTCTACCAAACTGCTAAGAACATGTAAATAACGTTAAGAAAATAGAAACATGGCCTCTATCTCACTGATGGAGAAACCCCTCTTCTTGCAGTTGGATTACAGGCCAAGTGGCATTTATCAGGGTTTCTCTACGCAGTTCCAGTTGAACTAGAAAAAAGGTAGAGGTGTTTGTGACTCAGCTAATAACAGTAACCACAAAGAGTAATACGTAACTATGTTAGGCCAATGACTAAGCCAAATATTATCTAACTTGTTCTGTTCAATAGCATTTCTAATGGCACATTTTAAAATATTTATAAAACAAATGTAAGAAATTCCTACCTGAACTCACCACGATAGAACTTCTGTAAGGCTTCTGGGAAGGAATGTGTATATCGAACAGGAAGACATAAATGACCCTCAGATCTTTAAGAGATTTGTAGTGATGTAAAGGGAAGAAAAAGAAAAAAAGAAAAAAACCAAAAACTTAATTCAAAAGGTATTACTAAACTACAAAAACTAGATATGAAATTTTGTAAATTTCTATTCTATACTTGATTTTTTTTTGCCACAAAATTTTCTGTACTTTCAATGAGACAAAAAGATCAAATAGAAATAGTAGTTTTACATCTAGCTTCAATGCCATAATACACAATACTATTTACATTTCCACATCACAGTGAAACTAAAAATAACAACAATTTGCCACTGACTGATTACCCTACAAAATTAGTTAATGGTATAGTTGTGTTTGCCTCCTACCTTTAAATTATTTAACTATAAACTTTGGGCAAGTTACTTTAGCATCAACTTTCTCATCTTGAAAAGGATGACAAAACCATGAATCTCAAAAGATTATTCTAAGGAATCAAACTATATATGAAAGTGAACCATAAATCGCTTTTAAATATCATTTAAGATATTCTGCATCATAAAGAGAAATCACAAAGCTAATCCAATCCAATCCTTCATTTATTCAAAAAAAACATAAGGATGGGGGTGTTTGGGTGCCTCAGTCAGTTAGGCATCTACCTTTGGCTTAGGTCACTCATCTCAGGGTCCTGGGATTGAGCCCCACATTGGGCTCTCTGCTCAGAAGTCCAGTTCTCCCTCCATTTCTGTTCTCTCTCTCTCAAATAAATTAAATATTTACAAATAAATAAATAAATGTGAAGAGCTTGACATAAAAGACAACGAAACAAAGTGTTAAAATGGCCTATAGCTGTTATAGGAAGAGGAGAGAACGTGGCACCTAACATGAGATGAGGAAAGGTGTCCAGAAAGTTCAATCATCATCATTTACATGATACTTTGATCTTGAAGGAAAGGTTGAGAGGAGGCTTGGCAAAACAAACTTTTAATAACTGTACATTAACTTACAGGTGTGAAGAGCAGAGAAAAAGGTTTTTACAAAGTTGTGACGGATCAATTTCTTAATCTCAGTGCTGATCCTCTTAGATAAAGAAACTTAGGCCCTAGTTTTTTACATTTTTATATTCACTGCAATACTTTTACACAGTGCTAAGTATATAGAAGGTATCAACAGTCATTTGTTGAATGATACCTGCTAGGATCAACTGCGGGTCTGAAACATCCAAGAGACAACAACTGATTATGAGGTTATAGTCAGATATCAGCTAGGCTGTCAGCACCTGTGGGCTTGACTTAGCCTGGAGATTCACTTGCAATGTGGCTCACTCACATGGCTGGCAAACTGGTCCGAGCTACCGTCAAGAGGGCTCAATTCTCCCTATGTGAGCCTCTCCACAGAGCATCCTCACATCATGCTGACTGACTTACCCCAGAATGAGCGATCCAAGAGACTAATACAGAAGCTGTAATACCATTTATGACCTGGCCTTGGAATCTACAGACTGTCATACATTCCACTGGTCACACAGGCCAGCTCTGATTGAATACAGAAGCACTGAGAGAACCAAATAAAGGTGTGAATGCTAGGCAGCTACCCTGGAGGCTAGTTACCACATGCCTTCTATCCTATTTTAATTAGCAAGCATTAAATGTCATAATTATTTACTGGGCTCAGTAAACTGAATGCAGAATACAGATAAGACCAAAGTTTAGATGACTCCATGTGAATGAACTATCTAAGAAGGGTATCTTCCAACCCAACTCAAGCCTTCAGAGGCCTGCAGCCCCAGCTGGCATCTAACAAGAACCTCATGAGAGATCTCAAGCCAAATTACCCAGCTAAGCTCTTGAATTCCAGATTTATAGAAACCATGAGAATAGATGACTATTACTGTTTAAAGCCTCTAAGTTCCGGTCTGATCTGTTATGCCGCATTTGATAACTAATAGAAACGAGAGGAAATTTAAGTTGAACATTAACTTCTGAGTTTATTTAAGGACTGTGAGTTACCACCATGCTTAAAAAAAAAAAGAAGTCAGGTAACCTGAATTACCAAACAAGCTAGGAGGCTTAATACATTTCTGTCCTGGAGACAAGAAAGAAACCAAAGGAATTCTAAAGCCTGTTATTCTAGGTAGAAATTAGAGAAGCAATACTATCTGCTTATCAGTTTCAAAATTCCCATAAGCCTATGAGTATTAAGCCAGCTTTTTAAAGGAAAATATATTTCAACAAACTGTTAAAATGTGACAACTAAAGTTAAGAATCTCTTAATGATATAAAAATATGCCATTAAGAAGTTCTAAAACACACAGGCGTCACACTGAAGGCAATCAAAAAGTAATTACTGAACCAATGATCTCAATTACTTATGCTCAAGAAATATTTACTCAGCTATGCATTTCAAAGGTTGATTATTTATGGACTATGTATAATACAGTAATAGTGGAGGAATTAAAATGCAATCCTATACTCAAGAAATTTATAGTCTAATGGAAAAGACAAAAACCAAGCAAAAAACAATATGCTCTCTACAGGGAAATTCTCGTCAGAGTCCAGGAGAGGCACCAATATTGTTCAATGTTCAATGAACAATATACAACTATACCACTGACTAAGTGGTACAAGGGCACTCCAGGCAAAAACAGGTATCAAGTCATGAAAAGAATATGCACCTTCTGGAGAACTCTTTCATTTATTCTTTCAAATCCTACTGTCTTAAGTATCAACAAATCTCGCCAGAGGAAAAGCCTCCATCTAGAGTGTCAGCAGATGGTCATACCTGATAATTGCACTAAGGACAGCCAGAGTGGGTAGTGGAAGAATTGGATGAAGGCGGTGAAAGGTACACATTTCCAATGATAAGATAAATAAGTACTAGGGATGTAACATACAACATAATGACTATAGTTAACACTGATGTATATTTGAAAGTCATTGAGAGTAGACCCTAAGAGTTCTTGTCACACAAAAAAAAAGATACTTTTTTTTTTTTGCATATCTATATGAGATAATGTTAACTGTGGTAATCATTTCACATTATGTGTAAGTTATTATGCAGTACACCTTAAATTTATGTAGTCTACAAGTCAGTTATATCACAACAAAACTGGGAGGGGAAGAAATGCAATTTTTAAAAAAATGCAATTAAAAAAAAAAAAAAAGCCTTAGGCTGTTCCTAGATAGACTTAAGTAATTTTTTTAACTGAAAGTATAATGCCTATGAGTAAATGAGGATTGATGAAGCTAAAAAAGCAAATAAGCAACAGATGGTGAAAGATCATACTATTATACTAAGAAATTTGCAATGTATTCTGAAGGTCATGGGAAAAACCCTAAAAGATTTTAATTTAGGAATGAATACAATTAAATTTGTACTTTGGAAAGAACATAAAGTGTAATGGATGGGTTAGAATGAGAAAGTCTGAAAGCTATTGCAGTAATTTAAACAACAAATTATAAAGGCCTATGTTCAGTAGCAGTGAGGATGTCAAGACATGGACTCAAAGGTAAGATCCCAAGAACTTAGAACTAGGGCCATAAACCAATGTGATAAAGGGGGTGAGGGGTGGGCGGGAACAGCTTCAGCAAGGTTATGATTCTATTAAGTATGGTAGGGGAGGGGATAGGAGACAGGTTCATTTGTAGACAGGTTACTTTTTTTTTTTTTTTTTTTTTTTTTTTTTTTAAGTAGGCTCCATGCCCAAGGTAGGACTTAAACTCATGACCCTGAGAATTAAGGGTCCCATGCTTGAAGACTGAGTCAGCCAGACATGTTACATTTTTAATGTTACTGGATAATAAATTCAAGTAGAAGACAGTATGGCTAGATAGCATGAAGAAAAAGAAAAATAACAGGAGAAATGGACACAGAATAGTCTGAGACCAGAAAATGTAGTGTCTTATATGTCACTGTTAAGGTGACCAACTGTCCCAGTTTGGCTGGGACTGACAAACTTTCCCAGGACATGGAACTATCAGTGGTAAAACTAGGAAAGTCCTTGGCAAATCATGATGAGTTGGTCATCCTAGTCACTATAAAGAATTAGATTTCATTCTAGGTTAGATGGGAAGCCACCATAAGATTTTGAACAGAGGAGTCACATAATATTATCAAACTTTCATAAAATGATCACTCTGGTTGCAGTGAGAAGAGAATATTAATAAAGATAAGAGTGGAGGCAAGATCAATGTTGGATATAAATATTTTGGAGTCACCAGGATTTAAGTTCAACTACAGATATTAAACAGTTATTCTGGAAACAGTATAAAAAGTGAGAGAGAGACAGATGGCCCAGAGGATGTGAAAACACCTTTAAAGCACTGAATAAAATATAACCTCCTTCAAAAGAGACAAAGTAGCAGCCATCAGGATAGGAAGAAATGGGGGAGGGGCCCATAAATTCCAAGGAAGTACAGATGCAACACAGGATCAGTTAGCACCAAAAATCTCGCAGAAATCAAGTAAGACAAGGACTAAATGTCAAGTTCATAACCAGGACGTCACTGGTAGGGCAAAAGGAAAATTAATGAAATGGTTGGAGGCAATTCAAAAAGATGGCAAAGATGGCAAAACAATAACTAAAGTAAGGAAGTAGAGATACAACCTGGGCCACACAAAGTTTTTTGAACAATTCTGAAGGTCTGGTTCTAATCTAAGTGCTAGAAATGACAAACTGGATGTAAATTTGGGCCCAAACTATACCACCAAGCTTAAGTTTCTATTTTTTCCCCAGATGACCCCAACTGCTGATGAAGGAATAAAGAGGATGACAGACTGATGTAGGATGGGGCAGAAAGACAGTGGTACAAAATGTTTAAGAAGTTTGTTGGGAGGGGTGCCTGGGTGGCTCAGGCAGTTAAGCATGGGATTCTTGATTTCAGCTATGGTCATAATCTCAAGGTCATGTGATCAAGCCCTGTGAGGGGCTCACACTGGGCATGGAGCCTGCTTAAGATTCTCTCTCCCTCTCTCCCACTCCTTCCCCACCCACACGCATTCTCCCCCCCGACCCCCCCAAAATTTATATATATATATATATATATATATATATATATATATATATATATATGTGTGTGTGTGTGTGTGTGTATACATATATTTGTGTGTGTGTGTGTGTGTGTGTGTATATATAAGAAATTTGTCAAGAAAGTGAATGAAGTAAGGGAAAATTAAGTGAAGACAATAGAGGGGTTCAACTCACTGCAAACCAAAGGGCAGATTTAACCGGATCAAGGGAATAAGACTGTTGTTAAAGGTAGGAGGCTGTGGAGCGGAATTAAGATTTGAGATATGGGGCAATTCTAGATGATCATGAAGTCCAGGTATGGTCATGGCTGTGGGTGGCTGGTATAGAATGATGCTAAATATCAGTGAAGCTGAGGAAAGAAAAAAAGAAATGATGACAGGGTTTGGTCTACCCAGAAAATCAGCAGAGGCATAACCAGAAATGTAGACAAAAGACAAAAGGAAGGGCCGAAGATGGGACATGAACTCATCCCTCTTCAGCAATACCGGGGTTACCAATACCCAACTAGGTCAAAGGCTCAGGTCTATTCTACCCAAGGCACTACCCCAAGACTACCTGGGAAATTCAACGTGAAGATATGTCCATCCAGATCATAGTTTTCTACCACCAACGGTAGCCAAATGCATATATATGTCTCATGCCGGAGCTTTATATAAGAGCTAGGTCCTTGAAAACAACTATACAGAAGAAAATTCTACTAAAGGTAGAAACAAATGTACATGCCTGAATTTCATCTCTAAAATGTTTTTGGAACATGGCTCTAACCTTCATGATTACCAGGAGCAATAATACTTCCACTCAAACATCATGCACTAAATAATAAACCCCCTGTAGCAATGGAGCACAGCAAAGTGACAACAGTAGGGAAAATAAAGAGCAACCAAAATTTAAGATTTATCAGAAATAGATACCATGCAAAGCAAAACATAACTGTATGTGTAACACACACATACCAAACAAAAGGAACAAGTTTTTTCTTACCGTTCTGGATCAGTGTTTACTCCAATAACTGGTTTAAGTCTATCCAAAACTTTACTTGCTGCCAGGAGCATCGTGCCATCACCTAAAGGACAGAAGACATAACCAGATTTGCTACAAAACTAGTTTTTAACATCCTTTTGAACACAAGTCCTTTTAAGAATCACACTCCCACTCAATCCTGCTGACCACCACAGTCTATTCCACTTCCTTTCTAACTACTATCCCTAATCCCGGATTTCTCAACAGGGGCAAGACTGACATTTTAAGCCAGATTAATTCTTTGATGTGGGGGGCAGTCCTGTGTATTACAGGGTGATAGTTAGCAGTATCCATGGCCTCTACCTGCTACATGCCCAGTAGTAGCCTCCCAGCTGGGAACCACTACTCTAATCCTATTATTTCTATTAGCCAAATCTCTTTCCTTCCATCATAACATCAGTCCAAATTCAGAAATTATTTTAAGGAGAATATACCCAACAAAGTGTCCAGTGAAGACTTTTCTTTCTAATAAATGCTATCAATTTAATTTAAGGCTTTGGCAACAGTGTCCACTTAATAATAAAGCTCAGGAAAAATAGCTGTAAGTATATTGGAGCCAGAGTGGATGGAATTTATCTAATCTCATTGAACTCTTTTTTTTTTTTTCTTATTGAACTCTTAAACAATTTCAACATTTTTTTTAAGACTGCCATAACTAAACCAAAATACAGTTACAATGTATCCTTTGAATCAAATTGAAGGGCACACCTTAAATATACATAGAAATAGACACAGAACCTCACAATACCATTCACTAAAAAAGTGAAATATATAGCAGATATTTTACATTTTATCCTAAAAGTCCAAAAAAATGCATCTTGTGGTAGGATTCTGAAGGCTTCATTACAGCTAGACCACAGAGTATCTGGAAATGCATAGTAAAGAGCCTCTCCATATTCCAACATCTTTACCTCTGTAAAGCTATTACCTCCTGCAGCTATGACAGCGTCTGCCCATCGAACAATCTCTTCATCATATTCTCGCCTCTTTACTAGACGAACTTCAATTCCCTCATTCCTGAGATAAAAAAGTAAAGTTTGTATAAAATGTCCACTAATAACATAAAGGATGTTTTGAGAGGCAGGTTATTACAATGATGGAAAATAAACCTGTTTTATAAACAAATTTATGTTTAGTTTTGCAAGGTTAACTTCATTTTCATTTAATTACAACAGCCAATTTACTATGGTCAGGAAGCATATGACTAAACTGGAAGTTAATAACTATCCGAAATCTCTATGTACTTCAAAAACATCTTGTTTTTGCCCCTGATAAATAACAATATTGATAGATTAGAATTTTATTTCATTTTCTCTATTTCCTCTGATGCTAAAATTCATTATTACAAAAATGGCCAATAAGTTTAACATGTCAAGAGACTTTTTAACTATAAAACTAGTCATTATTTTAAATCCAACAAACATTCATTGTCAGACACTGAAACAGTGACTAAAATACTTTCTATTTTGCATGTTTTCACACTGATTCCCTTACATACAAACGTATTCCTGACTGCATTAATTAATGAAGTTCCTATAATTTTTAGATATTCAAAGAATAATTTAATGAAGAATAGTCCAGGATTCTAATAAAACATTATATATACAGGTGAAACCTAAGGCATATAGAATTATCTCTATAGAAAAGGCACTACTCAGACCACCCAGTAACTGAAAATCTGTGGAATTTTCAGAGTACAATAAAAATTTCCTTAGAAATACTGTATCAACTCTACTAAAAACAGTATAATTTTTGGAAAACGATTTTATAATGGCAGTCTTTACTAAAAACCTTAGGATCCTCTGCTAGTAAAAACAAAAACTGGAAGTCCTGAATACAAAAGCCCATCCAAGATCCAATCCAATTAACTTACCGTAAACTATCTAGAATATGCTCTACATTTTTGGTGTGAATATGATGTCGTTCAAGCAGTCCACTGTAGCTAGAGCCTTTCAATGCAAGCTATATCAAGATAAAACAAATTCTGTCTCATTATAGGACATATATTACACATTATAACATAGCTCTTTTAAAAAGCCTATAAAAATATAATGGATTTAAGACACATTTTTAGGACCAGAAGTTTAAATTCAACTAGAAAGTCTGATTTCAGAAAATCATAATTTGGTTTCAATACCAAATACAACATTAAGTTTCCTGAATCACGTAGTTAACAGAATCTCAAAATGTTTTTTTTTTCCTTTTTTCAACTTGAGGGTTTTTTAAATGGATTTTTAACACATTGAAGACCAAAGATAAACTAATATTTTAGAAGGCAGATGACCTTTGTCCCACTTGGATTTGCAGCTCTCTTCGGTTCAGATTTATGAACTCTATTTGGAATTTACCCCATGCAATCCAAACAAAGGGCGGGTTAGCTCCCCGAAATTGGATAACTTTTATATATGAAGACATATCCTTCAAGAATTATCTTTCCTAGTCCACTGGAGTGATATTTTTATAATGTTACCACCTTACCATTAATATTCTCCTTTTAAATTATATATCTTCTAAATAATCCATAAAAGTAAAATGCTGAGAAAGAAGTTCAGACATATCCTCAATGCATATCCATTTAATCAACTAGGAAATTTGTCCAGTAAAGTGAATGCTAGAATTAAAAAGCATGTTATTTTCTTTCCTTCTCCAACTTCCCTTATACCCTGCTTCTTGATGACATAATATCGGTTTTTCAAGTACCTGCCCAAAATACAATCTTAAATATATTTTTAGATTTTTGAATTATGAAGTAAAACCCATTTTTTATAGCATTCTTAATAACGTATTTAACTTTAAAAAAAATGTATAAAAAGGGCAACCCAAGTGGCTCACTGGTTTAGTGCCACCTTCAGCCCAGCGTGTGGTCCTGGAGACCCAGGATTGAGTCCCATGTTGGGCTCCCTGCGGGGAGCCTGCTTCTCCCTCTGCCTGTGTCTCTACCTCTCTCTCTCTCTGCATCTCTCATGAATAAATAAAATCTTTTTTAAAAATGTATAAAAATAACAAGACATGGAAGGTACATATATAAAGAAAATTTAAAATATACATAATCTTATTGTCCTAGGACAGTTTATGTTAATATTTTGGTATCTACATATCCAGTCTTTTGTTTAAGATACAGGGTAAGAGTTTTAAAATAGTTTTGTCCTCACTCTATAATCTAAAGGGAAATGTATGCTCCTCAAAAGAGGAGGGGAGGAAACATTTGGCTATTTAAAAATTAATACATATATGTTAACTCAAAAGTATACTAGATCTGATAATCTGTATAACACTTTTTAACACCTAGACATAAGCTTCATATTTAGATAGATCATACCAACATCAAAAATATTTTTTAAAGAAAAGCAGTGACAAGGTAATTAGATAATCCTTCATTTAACAACAAATCAACATACAACAGGTTTGAAAAACTATTTTTTTTAATTTTTTTTTAATTTTTTTTTTATTTATGATAGTCACAGAGAGAGAGAGAGGCAGAGACACAGGCAGAGGGAGAAGCAGGCTCCATGCACCAGGAGCCTGATGTGGGATTCGATCCCGGGTCTCCAGGATCGCGCCCTGGGCCAAAGGCAGGCGCTAAACCGCTGCGCCACCCAGGGATCCCTGAAAAACTATTTTAAGAGTAGAATTTCTGAATATGGATGAACATACTATTAATATTAAACTACTATTATGCAATTACAAATTAACTAAACTGTACTACCTCTCAGTAAATTTGGGTCATGATGCTCTCCATCTCTACTCTTTTCCCTGGACATCTCTAGCTTCAAGGCTTTCTGTAAGAGATCTGTATGCAGAGGCCTCCCAAGGGCTACCCCTCACCTGTCTTTAGGCCTCCAAATAAATGTATCCAACAGTGCATCTGACATCTTTCTCTGGATATCTAACAGGAATCTCAAACCAAAATACTCATTATCAAACTCCTGACTTTTCAAACAGACTAGTTACTGTGGTGTATTTTTTTTGTTACAGTAATTACCTCTCAGCCCATTTCAAGAGTGAACACTTTACATAGTTAGAAATTGAGCTCTAAAGAATTAAATTCATCTATTCAAATATTTGAGTGTCTACTACTGTATTTGTTAAACATTAGTTGAGCTCAATTAAATGTATTTAATGGGGCACCGAAAACTGCCAAGGCAATGGGAATTCAAATGTACGATAAGTCTATTAAAATATCTCATCAAATATTCTTCTAACCTGCTATAAATAAAACTTAAGGGTAGCTGGTCAACTCCCTGTCTAGATTTTCATTTTATGTTCTAATTTTTGGTTTGGACAATATAAAACATGTACCCAGGAATATAGGACATAAATCCTTATGTATGATAACTGTAAATTCTGGTCTGGTGGTTCAGAAGCTTTTGTGCGCACTTCTGACTCTCAGCAAACTCCAGAAAATTAAGATTACTCAGCAGCTGTTAGAAAACTTTGCTTTGAGATGGTAAATGGGATTTGAATCTGTGAAAAACTTCAAGTTTTCCATGATTTTACTAAGTTTTGGTAGCAACACTAAAATTCCTAAACTTCCATACCTAAATATAAAGTTCATTTAGGGGATCCCTGGGTGGCGCAGTGGTTTGGCGCCTGCTTTTGGCCCAGGGCGCGATCCTGGAGACCCAGGATCGAATCCCACGTCAGGCTCCCGGTGCATGGAGCCTGCTTCTCCCTCTGCCTGTGTCTCTGCCTCTCTCTCTATCTCTCTGTGACTATCATAAATAAATAAAAATTAAAAAAATAAAATAAAATAAAGTTCATTTAGCATAACATCAGAATACTTAATATTGGGGCAGAAATGTCATTTCATAAATTTTGTTCCCATTCAAATTTCTTCTTGTAAACTAATTCTCTAATAACGTTTATTTGGAGAATACAGGTTACTATATTATTTTCTTCAAAGATCTAAATGGTTGGTCTAATAAGCTTCATTAACATGGACTGGCTAAACTAGGCAAACACAAGATAAGGCATTTTGTAAAATCACTTAATAAAAGCATAAATTAGAAAGTCTTAAATCACTAACTGGCTCATACAGTTTTTTAAAGTTTTTTTTTTATATTCAAAGGCTGGAAAGAATTTCTGGCTATCCCTCTGAAAATAACAAGACTTCAAGTATTTAAAATCATACTTTAATCAAAAACAAAAACACAAACTCTTTATGTCTTACAGTGAAGAGGTTAGAGAAATTACTGAAATTTCTAACACATTCTCAATTTTGCAATGCTACACTGCCAGTATTAGCAACAAAGTTTTAACATTTTTTCCAAAAAATCTTGTGTTGATGTGATTTAAAAAATATAGTTTTAAGGATTCACCAGAATACTTGGAAAAACCAGTGTGAATCTAAAAGATCTACAGTCTTTCACCGCAGTGAAAGAACAAAAAATAAAAAAATAAAGTTTCATTCAAGCAACAAGAGCTTCTCCTACAAAATTTCCAAACGCCAGCATCACTTCTCCCCAGGTAGCTTAGAAATTAAAACACAAGAAAGCATGAAAGAAATAAAGGAGGATTCTGAACCAATAAAAGCTTGCCTACCTTAAAGTTAGATGTGATAGGCTACTTCTAAGTGATCCAACCACTTTTATTAAAGGATCATAGATATTTTTACTTGACCAAAACTGAGTTTATTACAAATACAAATTTTTAAGATTCATTTTACTAGTCAGTTGAATGTTCCTACTTTGTACTCTACATACTAACTCACATGAAGGCTCAAAAAGGGAAGGAAATAGGTCTTTTTGAATTTAACACATAAGAATTGCACATTCTGAGGCAACAATTTGGTACATAAACTCACTAGGCATAATTTAAGCACTCTTCAAAGTACACCCACATAACCTAATGGTACACTGAGTATTAATTCAGAACTGCCTTAAAATGATTACTAACACCTAGTCAACAGCTAGAAAGTAAATGATTCCACCTAGCATGATCTGGTCTAGTACAGTGAAGCCTGAACACTTCTTTAGTTATATCTGGCATTTATCTTGGATCATTTCCATTTCACGTATCCTTTCTCCCAGGTGCTTACCCATCATTCTCTTCTTACAACTGCATTCCTCTTTTTATTCTACTCCTTCATGTGTTGGGATTGCTCAAGGTACCACTTTCAACTTTATTTGTTCCCACTTCATTTTCCTCGAGTTACCTTTCCACACGGGAGGCTTGATCTCCCAAGCACACACCAGTAACTGTGAGATACACACTGTCAGCTCTCTCCTTTCTCTTGAGCTATAGGCTCAAATTTTCGAAAGCCTACATTTATATCCCCCCCCACCACCACCACCGGTAGATCAAGTACCTCTCCCCAAAACCATCTAATTCCAATGACCTATTTCTCCTTCAAATTTGCTCTTCTCAGTGTCTTATATCAGTTAACAATACTTTTTTTTCCATTATTTTTAAATGTTTTTGAGTAGTTGATATGTTACATAGTTTCAAGTGTGCAACACAGTGATTTGACAACTTGGCAATACTTATATTTGTATAATCAACAGAATAAACCCAGATGTCCTTTTTTTAAAATATTTATTTACTTGACAGAGAGAGAGAGCAGAACAGGGAGAGCGGCAGGTAGAGGGAGAGGGAGAAGCAGGCTCTCCTCTGAGCAGAGACGGTGATACAGAACTGGATCTCAGGAACCTGAGATCATGACCTGAGCTAAAGGCACACAGATGTTTAACCAACTGAGCCACCCAGGGGACCTCCAGGTGTCCCCTTTAATTCTTCCCTCACACTCGATCTCCACAGCCAGTTGGTGGCAAAGTACAACAAATACACGTGTAAACGGTTTCCCCAATCTGTCCTTCACAGGCATGCTGCCACCACTTGACTTCAACATCAGCTCTTACGTGGTCTCGTGCCAACAGCCTGCCTCCAGAACTACTTCCTTATTTAAGTCTTTATTTCTCATTCCACCAAACTAACTACCACCACCACAAGCTTGCTTTTATACTAGCCCCAGAATGCTAAAGTCTCAGGAAAACTGACCCTCCAGCCCACACCTGTGGGGAAAGAGAGCAGGACGGTTGCATTCTACTGCTAACAAAGACTGGAAATTATCAGGACATAAAGCCAACTCCTGTTCGTGAAATTTAATATCTTTATAACACCCAGCCTACCCGTGTAGCTTCTAGATACTTATTCTTGAGCAATGATTTCCAAACTGCCCTTAAAACGGTTGTCACATCAATCTCTTAATTACAACCAGCATTGTTATTAAGAAAAAAATAAACTACTATATGTAACTGGCTCGACTGTTTCATGTTATCTTTTATTTCAAACAGGAGTATACTTACTCAGCCATGATGTAAAATTTTTCTGTAGATTAGAGTCAAAAGCACTTAAGTTCTTCTTTCTGGCAAAAGGATTAACTTTCCCTTGTCTTGCTAGTAAGTACTATTCTCTCCTATTCACATATCAATTCTTCCTTATTCTTTAATATTTAATTAAAGTATCCTGAACTTAAGATATTTCACTCATCACAATGTCAAAAATGTAGAAGTCTACTAAGTGCCAGTGAGAACATGAGGAATCAGGGAGTTGTTCGATGCATATGGAAATAATATTTGTACTTCTAATCGCACTTTTAATAGTAGAAAAACTGGAAACAACCTAATATCCCAAACAATGTAATACTAGACGGCACTTAAAGTGAATTAACATAGATCAAATAACATAGACCAAGCCAAGAGTAAGAAAAGCAAATTTCTAAAGAATAGGCAGCAGAATCTAAAGAATATATTATTGACCTAACTTCTTAAAGATGCACAAAATAGTATACTTTTTATGGACGGTCATATTAATCAATGTGTAACATATGCATGAGGAAGATATATATATATATATATATATACACATACATATTTAACAGCTTCAGGCCAGTGGTTACCACTAGGGACACAGGGAGGGGAAAAGGTGGAAGGATAGGGCTTTATTTTATTTTTTAAGATTTATTTATTTATTCATGAGGGACACAAAGAGAGGCAGAGACATAGGCAGAGGGACAAGCAGGCTCCTCACAGGGAGCCTAATGTGTGACTCGATTCCAGGACCCTGGGATCACAACCTGAGCAGAAGGCAGACAGATGTTCAACCACTGAGCCACCCAAGTGCCCTAGGATAGGTCTTCGGTTATAACACTTCCTTTAAAAAAAAAAATCACAAGCAAATGCGGCAAAATATTAGCAGCTGTTAAGTCTCAGCTGGATATACAAGTATCTTTTGAAAGTTCTCTATGTGGTAAAAATATTTCACAATTGAAAATCTAAAAACGATCACTAGAAAGTCTGCTTAAAATCTGAAAAAATTCAAAAGTCTTCTCTTTCATTCTTGCCCTTTCCCAAGTTATTCTCTCCATTCTCTGTATTCCTATGGACCACTTATACAGTTATAACACAATTTAATATATTTTTTCCTAACATTTGGGAACCCCTTTTATTCACCTGTGGTTCCCCAGAACCTAGTAGGTAGGATGCCTAGTTAGCAAGTGCTCAATGAATGGGTTGGTGAATATTTAAAAGTGACACTTTAAAATAAAAAAATTAACCAACAAACTTCATGAATGTTGGCAATAGTGATACTGTAAACTAGTATTTTAAAGATCATGGTTTTTATTATTATTTTCTCCATTACAAAAATACTTCTTAGAGTAAAAAAATTCAAAACTGTCACTTCCTACAAGAAAAGGCTTTAAAAAAAAAAAAAAAAAAACAACCTACATAAGCAAGAGTTAAATTCAACAAATCTTCATTTCCTTTAGTGATCTATTTTATAAAGGAACCTACTCTAAAGTGACCAAAGCCATACCATTTTAGGTACATAATTTAACAAATAATAATGGCATTTACATAATCATTATTGTGGCTGAAAAATTAAAATTATGCTGCTTTAAATTATGTAAATTATATATTTAATTTGATCTTCCTAAAAATTATGTAAACAAGGAAAAGCAGACATTATTATACCTATTCCACAGTCAAAGAAGCTGATAAATAGAGAAAGGTTAGGTTACTTGCTCAAGTTTATAAAGCTAATAGACTGGTGCCAGGATCAAAACTCATTCCTCCTGCTCTTAATCCAGGATTTATCCACTACAGATTCCTAATATTCCTACGTTAGCTATATATTTCATTCCTGCTTGAGAGCTGTAAATACTCATTAGGGCACTAAGCCTCAGTTTTAATCATTAAGTTATATAGGCCAAAAACTATTCTGTTCCTATGTCCTAATTCTACCCACTTTTTTAGGAAGAAGAAAGTCAACCAGCTAATCTCTCCTTGAATGCAGATGTCTTACAGAGGTTGGTCTAATTTCCTGCACAATCCACATGATATACAATAAACTTTCCTAAGGCATGAAATAACCAGGAAATTTGCTGATATTCTGAAATACACATTTCTGTTACATATTAACAAAGATTACAGTGAAAAATGAAGTTACTTACACTTTACTAGCTCAGAAGGTATGTACATGTGTCAATACTCAAAACTCAATTCATATAATTAAAAATACAGGAAAAGTGATCACAGTAAGAAATTACATTTTGACCAGTCTTATGGCTGGCCTAAAATTCCTAAAATTCCTAAAGTTCCTAAAATTTCCTAAAGTTCCTAAAATTCCTAAAATTCCTAAAGTTCCTAAAATTCCTAAAATTCCTAAAGTTCCTAAAATTTCTCCCAGGTAATCCTAATACAGTGAAAGGTGAAAAGCAGGGCTCAAAAGCCCATTGGTTAATGATTATGTTAATGGTAGAATTTCAGCTACTCTAACATTCAACCCCTTTACATCCTTCAGAGTCTCTTATTTAACTGCAAATATTTATGGAAGGGAGAATATCGTAAGCCTCTATTTCCCAATTTGTATTCCACAAAATTTGATGTTTTTCTGCCTCCTTCCCCCTACTGCGAATCCCATAGTCAAATCAAAATCCTGTTTTGTTTAGGTTTATGTTTCTCAAACATACTTAACCATGAAAAAACTCTTTTAGGGAACTCATGTTGGTAACTTCAACCTTAAGCTTGCAGCAGCTAACATCTTTTGAAAAAATGATAGCTGGAAATAAGGCTCTGGACTAGAAGCCTCCAGGAGAAAAAGAACTAAAACTGATTTCTAAGAAGTCAAAAATATTTTACCACCCTTTTTGGTGGGGATGGGAAGATAGAGAGGATGATGATGAATAAGATGCATTCCTTGCTCTCAAGTCCAGAGAAGAAAATAATCAGATTATACTCAAAGGTGGAAAGCTCAAATATGTTAAGTATTAGGAAGATATATTGGCAACCTTGGTGGCCAGAGAGGGGCAAGACAAAGTTACCAAAGAAGGCTCCTGTAAAAGTAATGTCTAGAGCCTTACCTCAAAGGAAGGCTAGGAATTGGCTAGAGGAAGCAGGAATATTCTAACCAAAAGAGGCTGCGGAAGTAAAGACGCTAATAGACGCAAATCAAACCATCCGAAATACCATTTTTCACCTGCCAGCTTGGTAAGACCCCCAAAATGTGATAAACTGCTTACTGGGGGAGGGGAACACCTTTCATCCATTGCTGGTGAAGGCATACAGCCTCCAAGGGAAGCAATTTGGCAATATGGATTAAAAGATTCAAATGCACGTGCCTTGACAGCAATTCTACCTTTAGGTAATTTATCTTCAAAGCTGATTCACATGCAAGTAAATTAACACAAATGTTCATACAGAATGTACTTCAATAAATTAAGACATGCACCCAACAGAATACTATTCAAACTGTTTTAAAGAAAGAACAAAGTACAGAAAACCTTAAATAGTATGCTATCTCTGTGTAAAAAGGGATGGGACAAAGAAAAGTAATATTTCACTGTGTTGATTTGTATGTATAGATTATTTCTGGAAGAAAACACAAGAAACTGATAACACTGGCTACTTCCAGGGACAAAAACTGTGAGCCCAGGGATAAGAATAAGAGAAAGACTTTTTCATTGTACACTCTTCTGTATCTTTTACATGTTGGACCATTTTAATGCACTACTGATCCATAAATAAAATTAAATCAGGGCACCACCTAATGAAAATAAGATCAGTTTTAAATTAATGGAAAATGAAGTCCAAGACAAAAATTGATCAGAAATGAAGTTTAAGAGGTAGACAGGAGCCAGTTCCTGAAGGGCTTTGTTTGGCATAGTAAGGATCATAAGGGTTCCCATACAACAGTGCTTCTCAAAATGTGATCTGGGGACCACTTGCAAATCTGGAGAGCTGGTTAAAAATGCAGATCCCTGGACAGACCCAGCAAACTTCAGGGTGTGGCTCAGAAAGGTAGAGTCTGGAGTCTCCATAAACTGAATCAGAATCTTGGGGTGCTAATGTTCAGGCATCCTCATTTTAGCAAATTTCCTAGGTGATTCTACAGGTTATGTGGAGCTTTTGAGTAGTTCTTTTTTTTTTTTTTAATTTTTTTTTTAATTTAATTATGATAGTCACAGAGAGAGAGAGAGAGGCAGAGACATAGGCAGAGGGAGAAGCAGGCTCCATGCACCGGGAGCCTGATGTGGGATTCGATCCTGGGTCTCCAGGATCACGCCCTGGGCCAAAGGCAGGCGCCAAACCGCTGTGCCACCCAGGGATCCCGCTTTTGAGTAGTTCTAAACAGAGAAGTAAAGTGGCCAGATGTTCACTTTAGATAGACGACTTTGGTGCCTGTATCTGAAAGATTTGAAAGGAGTGAGATTCTGTTAGAAGGCCCTGGAAGTACTCCAGATCATGTTCTTTAATTTGATAAATATTCACATAGACTACACTCCTTGCACACCATGTGGCAAAAGTATCTGCCCGAGAATTATAACCTAAGCTACACTATCATTTTCATGATACCCAGTAAGGGAAACAAAATCCAAGGTGCTATATCTCCTAAATACGCTAAGAAGGTAATAACTAGGAATAATTTAATCCAGTAATAGAGGGGCTGCAAAATGAGATTATTCTATCCCATTTTAAAGATAATTTTAAAAACAATAAAAATGGCAACCTTAAAAAGGGTTGTTTCTGGGGTTGGGGTAGAGGGAGAGAAGGGTGGAAACCATTCATGTCTTATTCGGTATATAACAAAATATTTTTTTTAAGATTTATTTATTCATGAGATACACAGAGAGAGGGAGAAAGAGGCAGAGACACAGGCAGAGGGAAAAGCAGGCTCCATGCAGGGAGGGAGCCTGACACAGGACTCGATCCCGGGACCCTAGGATGATGCCCTAGGCTGAAGGCAGGAGCCAAACCGCTGAGCCACCCAGGGATCCCCCTATACTAAAATTTTTTTTTTTTTTTTAAGATTTTATTTACTTATTCATGATAGAGAGAGAGAGAGAGAGAGGCAGATACACAGGCAGAGGGAGAAGCAGGCTCCATGCACCGGGAGCCTGACGTGGGATTCGATCCCGGGTCTCCAGTATCGCGCCCTGGGCCAAAGGCAGGCGCCAAACCGCTGCGCCACCCAGGGATCCCCTAAAATATTTTTAAATAAAACCTACTCTTTGGCCAATAAGGCATGTTTACAATGACAAAATCCTTTCCAATCAGCTTTGATTCATCTAAAGATGCAATTTGTTGAGTGTCATGGACCCTATTAATAAAAATTCCACATTTGCCAACAGCTGCATCTCTTCTGATGTAAGTAAATCACAATAATAGTTTAATTAGTCCTTGCAAGGTAGTGAGCCAGGAGAGGTACAATCCTTGACCAGGAATTCACAGGAAACATCATGTCAAGATTTAAAAATAAAGCAATGCAGGGCAACCCGGGTAGCTCAGCGGTTTAGTGCCACCTTCGGCCCAGGGCGTGATCCTGGAGACCCGGGATTGAGTCCCACGTCAGGCTCCCTGCATGGAGCCTGCTTCTCCCTCTGCCTGTGTCTCTGCCCCCCCGACCGCCTCTCTCTCTCTCTAACTAAGAAGTATTTCCCCTATTGGTTTAAGTTTTCACAAAGTGAGAGACTCATGATGCTTGAGGGTATAAAATTCCACTGACACTTCATCTTCTATTTAAATTTTTACAAATAAGCTAACAGATACCTATTCTGCAACAAGACCACCACTTCCACAACAAATGAGAACACTCAAATACAAAGCTTCAGGTTACCATGACACTGTAGGCACAAGAGGAATGGTGCCAGAGACTAAAGTAAGCACATGGCCACTTTCTTTTATATCCAATTCACATGATTGATATAACTCAGTATCTTTTACCCCAGCAAAATAGCAAACAATATTAACCAGCTTATCAGGCCTACCACAGAATCCCATTTGAGAACAACTTTACACAGCCCGGTATTATTTGGTCTGGACTCCACCTAATGCTATTCCATTTTGAATACTGGCTTTAATACAAATGGTAAAATAAACTCACATCAGTAAGGAGCTAAGCCAATAATATGTAACTGAAATGACAACAACTATTTCACTTGCCTTGCAATTACAAAACGATGTGTTCTATGGTACAGAAGTTTTAACTCAAAAGTTTTCTTATTCCAAACAGCAATCCTAGCCAAAGACAAATATTTACCTATTAGAGATTTCTCTTTTTAGATACTCAGAGTGGGTACACTAGGTAGTTCAATTTCTAAAGACTTATTGATTTGCCTACATTTTAAAAGTTCTCATTAGTGGCAATCTAGTTTAGAGGTCCTAGAATTAATCTAATTTAGAGAACACTCATTTTCTTGAGGCCTTGGAAAAGTTACCCAGAGTTTCAAAACGCTAGCACTAAAAAAGGCCTTGGAGGCTATCTTGCCCAACCTTACTATTTAACATACCGAACTAGGCAAAAGTACTTTGAAAAACCTGACCGTACTACAGAAAGGCATTTATCATTGTCACACATGACCCCAAAAAAGTTAAAAAAACTTCCCGTAGGAAGTTAACACAGAAATGGGCTGAGGACTCCAAGATCCTACACTCAATCCTATACCCCAAACAGGCCAGAGGATACTACTTTAAACTGTTTTTGAGAGGTTTTCATAAAACTATATAAAGAACATATTTGCAACACATATATTTGACAATCTCTAAAAAGTGTATCTTGCAAAACCGGGAGTACAATCCAAGGAACACACCTCTTTCCCAACACAGAAACAATGTGCTTGCTTCTGACATTCTTATTCCCTGCCTCGCCCCCAATTTCACTACTCCAACTTCCTACTCAAACTGATCTACTCTTTTTAAATGATGCATTTGTTTTCTATAAATTGCTACATCTTCAAACACTAAAGGAAAGGAGAAAAAAACAAACCTGCACCTAGCACTTCCCTCTAATGAAAGCAGGGGCCCTCCTCAATTAACCCACTAAAGTATCAAGAAGCTTAATGCTGAAAATAGTCCTTAAGCAGACATGATGATTTACAACTTCACTTTGATACCTGCATAAAACAGTAAAAATCTGAAGATTACAAACCATACCAGAAGTTTAAAAAACAGGCTGTCTACTCTGGTACAGAATTCTACAAGATTTGGTTTTAGGCATCTAATTCCAAAGCTTTATGGTGCAGAGTATCAACAATTAGAGATTTCCATATTGTTCATGGTAGCATCTTAACGCTCCTTTTCCTAAAGTTCAAGCGCAGGGAGCAAGGGATCAGAAGTTTCAAAGGGGGTGGGGCACCTGGGTGGTTCAGTGGCTGAGCATCTGCCTTTGGCTCCCCAGGGCCTGGGATGGAGCCTCACATCAGGCTCCCCGCAGGGCCCCTGCCTCCCCCTCTGCCTATGTCTCTGCCTCTTTCTCTGTGTGTCTCATGAATACATAAATCTTAAAAAAAAAAAAAAAAAAAAGAGTTTCAGAAAGGGACAAAGGGAGGGATATTCACGTTTTTTTTTTTCTTGGACAGACTTACATACTTTTGCAAAGATACTAATATCTGCACTAAACACATTCTGTTGTGGAGCCACTGCTATGCGTGGACGTGGGCTATTTATTGCATGATTCCCGAGTCTTCCTGCCCTCCCTCTTGCCCTTTCTGCGTAGAAACATATTCAAAGTCAAATTTTCTCCCTCGCTGTCGCCTGAATCCAAAACACGTGTGCTTTTAAGACAAACTGCTAGAACCTTGTCTGACGACCACGTTCCATCACGGAAAAGGCTCGCCCAGGCCGGCTTTCCGGGGCATCCCAGGCCTCGCAGTCCTGCAGGGTGAAAGGGGGTGTGTCCGCGGTACCTTCGCCCTCTCCCCCACCGCCCGCCGCGGCGCCCCGGGGCCCCCCTTTCCCCGCGGAGACGTGGGGAGCTGTTGCCGGAGCGTCCCGACCTTCAGCCAGCGGCCCACCTTCCTCGGGGCTGTGGCGGCTATTCCCAAAGGGGAGAGCAGGGGGTGGGGCTGGAGAGGGCTCGAATGGATGCCCAAGCCCTGCGCGCTGGGAGCTCCCGCTCCCCGCTCCCCGCTCCCGAGCCTTCCTCCCCGACTAGGGGGTCCCTGCAGTACGGGCGACCCCCGCCCCTTGGCACACGCGCACACCGAGGCGGGAGGCGGGAGGCGGGAGGCGGGGGGGGGGTCCTACGAGCGGGGCGCGCCGACGGGAGGCCGGGCGTCCGGGGCGCCGGGGGGAGGGCTGGCCCCGAGAGGTCTCGGCGCCCCGCGCAGCCGGGCCGGGCCTGGGGGGAACGGGGGCCGCCGGGGACCCACCAGCTGCTTCAGGTCCTCCTCCGAGAGCTCCGCGTAGCGGTACCGCTGCTGCTCGAACTCGTACCGGGTGGTTTTGGCCACCACCACCACCCGCGACGGGCGGAAGCCGCCGTCGGGGCGACTGCCACAGCCCGCCAGCTCGCGCGGCTGCCCCTGCCCCAGCTGCCGCCGGCCGCCGCCGTCCCCGCAGAGCCGCGGCCGCGCCGCGGGGCCTCCCGCGCCCGGTCCGCTCAGCACCGCCGCCCGGCCGCCCGCCACGCGCCGACAGCTGCCCAGCAGGAAGCCTCGGTAGCAAGTCATCCTCCGCCCCGCGGGGCTGCAGGCCCGGGCTCCCGCCTCCGCCGCCCGCCACCAGCACTGCCCGCCGCCGCGCCGCCCCGGCCTCCAGCTCCGCGCCGGGCGGGGACAGGTTAAGTGCACCGCCGTGCGTGGCCCGCGCCGCCAGGGGGACGTGCCCAGACGTTGGCGGGGGCGGGGCAAGCCGGGCGCCGGGGCGGCGGGAGAGCCCGAGCCCCGGGAGGGGTGGGCGGGGAAGAGCGGGAGGCCTGGGGGGCTGGGCTTGCCTGTTTGCGGCTCCGAGTCCATCCACGCCTGCGCAGTGGCCGCGGCGCCGCGCGGGGGGTGGGGCCCACCGCCTGCCCCACCCCTTCCCTGGGCGGCCACCAATCCCGCCCGCCCGCCCCCCGCGCTGGGAGCCAATCAGAGCCGGCTGCGGTTCGGGGGCCCGAGGAGCTGCGGGGATTGGCTGCGGCCGGAGGAAGGGCTGCAATTCTAATTAGGGATTGGGCCGCCGTAGGAATCCAGCTGGAACCGGTCTGAAGCGGCGTGGGGGCGGGGGGGCCCGCGGGTGCGGTTTCGAGCGCCGGGCGGGAGAGCAGGTGCCTCTGCGCACCTCCTCGCTTGGGTTTCCCGATTGCACCTGACCGGACGGTGTGAAACCAGACGCTTTCATCATCGCACACGAGACTGGATTCTTTAGTCCTTCGTTCCGCCGATACGACCCCCGCCGGGCTGCGGTCCAGGAGACGCAGCGAGGACCGTCTGCACCGCCTGGGCGGGCTCGTGCGGAATGCACATGCGGAGCTCCTGGTTCGGAAGTGACTGAGAATCGCAACAGACAGCAGTGAGCCGCGTGCCCGCCCATCCGAGCAAGGCGCCTGGTGGGACTACGCAAGTCATGCACCCTGCGGACAACCCCAGAAGGGTCAGCCCAGAGAGGGAAAGAGTCAGCCTTTGGGGAAATTAGAGGGTGATGGGTTGAGGAATCTGGCCAAGCGGAGCATTTCTAGATGGGGAGAGAAGATTGAAAGAGTAGATAGGTCAAGAGAGAAAGGTGAAGAATGTGTTAGTCTTCTGGGCTTCATTCTATAGGTAGGACTCAGCGTTTGGAAGGCTTTTAACTGGAAAGAAGGGAGCCCATTAAACCGCGATGAGCAGTTTATCTGGCTTGAGCCTGTTGAATGGATTGGGAGGCAAGAGGAGGAAGGACGCTTGGCCCTGATGGAAGAGTCACACGTGGCCCTGCGTTGACTTGGAAATGGAAGTGGAAGAAAACGCTCCCGTCGTTAAGGGTTGCATCAAATGGCAGTCTACATCCCCCTGCTCATCCCTCCTCCTCCCTACGTCCCCCTGTTTGGGCGCCTTCTTTGCTTCTTTTAGTCCTAGCATCATCAGTATTACGAGCCCGTGGACTTTGGGCAGGTCACTTCATCTTGCTGGGCCTCAGCTTCCTTATCTATAAAATGAAGGTGTTGGGATCCCTGGGTGGCGCAGCGGTTTGGCGCCTGCCTTTGGCTCAGGGCGCGATCCTGGAGACCCGGGATCGAATCCCACGTCGGGCTCCCGGTGCATGGAGCCTGCTTCTCCCTCTGCCTGTGTCTCTGCCTCTCTCTCTCTCTCTCTCTGTGTGTGTGTGACTATCATAAATAAATAAAAAAATTAAAAAAAATAAAATATAAAATGAAGGTGTTTAACTAGAGTGATACCAAGGTTCAATCAAGCCCCAATTGATTCTGAATCAAGACTCTTGCTTTTCAGCTAGCCGCCACCACCAGCATTCATTCATCGGCTCACCGAATATTTATGGGGTCCCTACTGTGTGCCAGGTAGTATATTAGAATAGGAAATACAGAGTGGAGGCCGATGTCTGCTTTTAGTAGGTCTCTGATCCCTTCTGTCCAGGAGCTTTGTCTCACAGCAGGTGCTCCTAGCGACTTGCATTGAACATGGGATCCTCTCTTAACTTCTATGGGGTGTGAATTACTCATCTATAACTTGAACATCCTCAAGGTCCTTCCTCTTCCCACTATTCCAACACCTTGTTTTAGTAAGGATTTCCACAGAGGAAACAGCGTGAACAGAAGTATGGAGCAATGAAACAGCAGTTCTGAATTGCTAGAGAATTTAGAGGAGGCAGGCCACAGTGGGAAGTGAGGCTAGGGAGGCAGATGGGGTAAAGACGTGGAAAGTGTTCTATCTATGCTTAGGAACTTGGCCTTTATCCTGCATATTCTAAGAAGCCACTAAGAGGGGAAAATGGTATGCTTAGCTTTGCAAAGATTACAAACAGGAATTTCTTAGAAGAAACAAGCAGAGAATAAATGCCTGAAAGATACTCAACCTTATTAGAATTAGAAAAATGCAAATGAAGGTAATTTCACTGAGTCTTTTATATCCACTAGCTTGGCAGAAATTAAGAAGTTTTGGCAAACTTCTAATTGTTTGAAAACTATTACCTCAAATCTTTATTAGGCTACACATTTGCCAGTTATTTCAATAACTTCTCCAATGCCATGGTTTTCCAAAAATTGTCTTAGAAACTTTAAATGTGTTCATGTTTCCAGTTTGTCCACTCTTAAGTCTGATGTCAAAAATCATGCAGTACTGTAGGTGTGACCTGCCTATTGCAAAACAAAGTGCTTGCATTTGTGGATTTAATATGAGTTTCAATACTCTCAAACTACTAAAATAATCGGTTATGTTACTGAGTTTCAAATTCAAACCCCATCTATGGCAGGGCTGGTGTACTTTTCTAGTAGGTGAGCTTACCCAACCACCTCATAACCACATCTCAAGTTTATTTGTTTTCAACATTTTATGGAGTAAATTATATATCATTGTGATATTCACAATTTGAGGGCTTACAAAGGTTAAGATGTATCCTTCCCAATCCCTAGAGCCCCCTCCAACCGACATACATTCTGACTCTATGAAAGATAAACTCCCTCCCCTTTTAAAATGACATCCACATACCCTAAGACTTGTATATTAATCCTTGGAGTCAAAGGATTCCTGGCTTTGGCAGTAATGGGTGTAAAATAATATTTTAATAGAGAATGTTTTGATGGTCCATAATTAAGCTGAATAGCTTGGTAGAGTCTAAAGGCTTGTTGAAAGAGAAGAATGTTAAGGTTACTTGAATATAAGAGATATATAATTGGATATATTAAATGTATATCTAGTACATTTGGGAAATATTTAAATTTTAACAAAAGCAGCTTCTATCAAAATCTAAGAGTTATGCTTTGAAATCGTCTACCTAAAAACTTATGAAAATTATTTCATTGTATGATGATCTCCTCACCTTAAAGAGAGGTCAAAGTCTGTAGAAAAAACAAAAAAGAAGAAGGCTAAATGAAAATATAGGGCAAAAAAGAAAGTATAAGATGTTTCTACTTCTATTACCCCCTCCAAAATATTACTAAATATTTGCATAATGATCATGAGAAGGCATAATAGTGTGGACAGAAAATTATTTGAAAAGCCATAAGCTAAATAAAATGTTTCTGCTGTTGGTAATTGTGTCATAATCCAGAAATTTTCACTCTTTTTCTCTCTGCCTTCCTGATATTCTAATACTATTTTTTATTTTTTATACTGGCATTAATGTATAGATAAGTAATTGAAGTAGTCTAATTTTTTTGTTTGGTATATGCAGAGAAGTACAAGAAAGATCACAGAAAGAAAGAATGAATTCCAATGATATTAAAATATTTGAGGCATTGAGAAACTATTGCTTTATCTTCACCCTCAAGTCAGGGCAAGAATGAACATATCAAGAAGGTAAAGAAGATCTCTATTCTCTGCTTCACTTTAATGATTTAGTGAAATCACAATATTCCTGTATCAGCTAGGATCCTACAGGAAAAGAGAACCAATTCTTTAATTTCTTCTCCAGATGTCTTCCTGTTTATTTTAGCTTCTAAAGAAATTTTCCACTAACTGTGTTCTACATCAAAGGCACTTTTTTGGGGTTAAGATACCCCAACCAACTTTAAACTTTTGTTTTCCCATTGTTTTTATTCTTCCTTTTTTTTTTTTAAGATTTTATTTTTATTTATTCATGATAGTCACAGAGAGAGAGAGAGAGAGAGAGAGAGAGAGGCAGAGACACAGGCAGAGGGAGAAGCAGGCTCCACGCACCGGGAGCTCGACGTGGGACTCGATCCCGAGTCTCCAGGATCGCGCCCCGGGCCAAAGGCAGGCGCCAAACCGCTGCGCCACCCAGGGATCCCTATTCTTCCTTTTACGCTAGAGCTGTTTTTAAAAATTTTTTCCCCTTCAACCTTTTCTCTATTCCTCTCTCACATTAACTTTTCTTTTCCATTTCCTGAATCATTGCTTAATTTAGAAGGATGCTGTGTTTCTTTTATATTCTCCTAAAAGTTAATAGTTAACTTTTACTAAGTTAATACTTACTCAGTTATGAGGAAAGAGCAAAACCCTGAATGATTTATATACTAACCAAATTACAGTCTAAAAGAGTTAATTCAACTTTCATATGCCAAACTATCAGGCATTAGTTCAGGTTTGACTGTATCCAGATCTATATGTAAGAATCTATCTAATTCCTTTCAACTTTCATATGCCAAACTATCAGGCATTAGCTCAGGTTTGACTGTATCCATATCTATATGTAAGAATCTATATAATTGCTTTTATTACTATAAAAGGTACTGTAACAAAATAATGTAACAGTAAAATGTGTATTCACATGTATATATCCAAATGAATATTGTTCTTCAAAGTAGCATTTAGTGAAGTTATACTCGTTATTCCAAATATGTTGTCATTGTTGAAAAATTTTTCGGAAATCATTTTGAGATTGTAAATCTTATTTCCTAGTTATGGACAATGTTTATATTCTCTCCCAAATGTATACGTTGAACCCCTAATCCCCAATGTGATTGAATTTGGAGATGGGGCTTTGGGGGTTAATTAGGGTTAGATAAATTTATGGGGGTGGGGCTGTAGTCTAATGGGATTAGCGCTCTTATGGGAAGACACACGAGAGAGCTTGCTCTCTCTCTTTGCCTGTGCTCCCACCAAGAGGTCCTGTGAGAACATGAGCCAACAATCAAGAGCACAGGCCTCAGAATGAAACCTATTTTGTTGACCCTTTGATCATCAACTTCTTGAACTGTGAGAAATAAATTTATATTGTTGAAGCTGCACAGAGTGGTATTTTATTAAGGCACCTGAGAAGACTAAAATGCCTCTAACAAGGGAATATTTAGAAGTCATGATCAAAAGTCATTTGAAGTCATGGGGTGATCAAACTGGATTGAAAAATGAAATATAGCTATAAGCACTAATTTTTATAAGTAACTTGTGAAGTATCTCTGAGACAAATCTCAAAATAGGAGCATCCAAACCTTGTTGCACAGTTGTTGAAATCATTATGGTCTACCACAACAAAGGCATTTAAAAAAATTAATTTGGGAATATATGAATATATATATATTTTTTTTTAAAAAGGTCACTATACAGCTACAACCATTAGACTATTAATGACAATTTAATTACATAAAACAAAGAACAAGTTAACATATTTTACTTTCTGTATACTTACTGTTTTGTTACATAGATAATGTATTTTGCTCATCCTTTCAACAACTACTGGATGCTGAACTGGAGTCAAGCATATACAAGGTACAATGGATACAGGTCCAAGAACAATACTATCTTTAAAGGAATTCACACCATGAATATATAATAGTATTATAGTATTAGTAAATCCAAAGGTTAAATGAAAATACACATTTCCCAGAAGAGAAACATGACTTCATGAAATGTTAGCATGCAGTTACAGTGTTTTGGAAGAAATGACTGGAAATCTCGTAAAATATTTGTTTTATGACCAGACTATGTATGACTGAAAAAATATTTTAGTTAGGTATTTATCAAATCCAGCAATTTATTTTAACTATTATATCCACCAATGTGATGAATAGTCCAAATTAGTTATCAAATCCTATTCTAAATTAGCTTCTTCAAAAATGATAAATTTTGAACTTTCAAAGTCCATGTATTTCTTAAATTCCGTCATTTTCTCCACAATAATCAAAATGTAAAATCTTGCAATTATTAGACTATATAGAGAAAAATCTTAATTGCAACAAATTATATTTCATGAACTTTACTATAAAAACTCTTCAAGGAATGAATCGGATCTTCTTATTTAGTTAAGATGGTTTAGTATTTTCAGTAAGATGACCAATCTTTTTGTAGCTGTTGTCACGTTTATAGTAGATAGCGCTCATGAACAGGCAACCGACTGTCTGTGGGTCCACCTAGAAGGATCTGTGATATAAATTTCAAATATTATAAAATGTTATATCCAGATTAGATTTAATATTGAACACAACTGAACATGAATATGCATAAATATGCTTACTGTGAGGAAATGCAATATATAGAATTTACATTTTACACGTAACGTTTGGAAATGTTGCTAATTTTAAACATGACATTTTCAGATAATTAAACCCTTAACTTGTGGGCAGCACAGTTTAAAAAGATTAGACTTTTTATTGCTTTCGTAACAGCTTAGCATTTGTATGCAACACCTCCTGTGTGAAAAGGGAAAAATGACAGAGGAAGGGTGGGTTCATACGATTGTCGTTTACTTTGCATTATTTCCATTGTTTCTCATTTTGTATGAAGATATTACTCTTTCCTAAAATGGAATAAAGTATAGATTTCATAAGTGTGATTTTGTTGATGAGAGAATTTTGCCATTGAATCCTTATTTCATGTTAATATTTCTAATGGATACCAATTCATTTTCTATTAGATCCTATTTTATTGTTGACAATATAAAATATCACTTATACATCTCACACATTTTAAAGAGTAAGAAACCATTTGTTTAGTAGCGACAAGAAAAATCATATTCACTTAGTTCCCTGGCTCACTGAGTCAAGCAGTTTATAATCCTAATCTGCACATTTTGTGCACTCTTCTTCTTGATTACATTTTTAGTATTGGACAAAGGAAGATCTTTCATCATGTTTTGCACGTGTACTTTGATAGATTCTTAAATTATGATTAAGTTACCTTTAAGATATAAAATGATTAAAAGTTGGAAAAAATGCTTGCTCACACACTGTCATTGTAAGTATGTTACTCAGTTCTCTGTAGAGCAGAATTCAGGCCTAAATGAAACTATTACTGAAAATACTTGGCACCATTTATATAACAAAACTGGGCTTAATATTTTCTTGACAACGTTTCTCTCCAAAAATAATGATAAATTTTTGTTTTAAATCTACTCACCAGGACAAGCATTGAAGCCTAAAAATCTGCTAACTACTGGTTCCACTTTAACCTTGCTCAATTCATGAATCCTGACACAATAAAAAAAAAAATAATACCTTTTGCCCTAGGCAAAAAAAAGTCCTTGAGAATAAAGCAAATTCCAAAAAGGAGATAAGCGGGAGTTTCAGCATTTCAAGCCAGATTTGTCTGGTGGGCTCCACTGTAATGTGTTTATTACCTTTATAACATATTTATGATTTTTCTATTATAGCCAATAATAGGAAAATGAGAGCAAGTGAAGAGAAATATGAATAAATGGTTAATTTCAGTGTACCAGCATAAGACTTTATGGTATTTTTATTAAATTTATGTGCAAATAACATACGGGCATCACCCTGAGGATGACTTTTAGCAAAATCCTAATGAAGGCCACATATAGAAGACCGTGATTTCCGAACCCACTCCTCTGATCCAAAGAGTGAGGACTCTAATTCCCATCCACTTTAAATAGATCAGTTCCACTTTACAAAAATCTATTTCATATATTAGGATTGTGCAGAAGATTTCTTTCTTAAACCTCTAACCTAAAAAAGCTATTTACCTGATCTATTTTTAGTGACTTGGATGAAATCATCCTCATCTTCGTCACAGCTTTCGCAGTTTAGTTGTTGGAGGATTGTTTCTGACTGGCTTTCAGCTTGATTTAGATCTTTCTGTTTATCAAAACTTCGAAGTGCAACAAGCCGATGATGTATTGCTGCATACAGACATCCTGTGTCTTTGGCACTGGCCTGCATGAGGAAAATTAAGTTGTTGAGAATAAAAATAAGAGCCCCTGGGTGCCTCAGTCAGTTAAGCTGCTGACTCTTGATCTCAGCTCAGGTCATGATCTCAGGGTTGTGGGATCCAGCCTCATGCTCCCTACCCAGTGTGAGTCTACTTGAGATTCTCTCTCCCCTTCTCCCTCTGCCCCTCCCCCCTAAAAATGAATAAATAAAATCTTAAGAGTATAAAAAACTTAATAGCCACATTTTAGAGATTTTAATCTTTCACTATTAATGAGGAAGGAATTACATGGCATAAATCTAGAATCTAAATAACCCTAAAAAATAAAGAGTAAAAAGCCATTCATCTTGAACCAAATTGATTCTGAAAGTGAATAATTTTATAACAGGTCCCAATTTGTGCATTTAAACTGAGAAAGAAATTCTGTGATTTAAAATTTCTATTTGAATTTAAGACTATCCTTCCTCCACTATTTTACACTGTAGGAAATTTTAGGGTGGATGAAAAACCCCTCCATTTCCTTTACATAACTGTGTTTAGATCTCCCCTGCAAGCTTCACAGCTCAGTGGAAAAGCAGAGTTTATTATAGCAATCTATAATATTGCATTGTAGAAGCCCAGGGTACTTTCCATTACACCACGAGTCACACTTATGATATTGTATCATCAATACATCAGAAGTCTTTGCTTTCAGTACTTTTCTATGCTGTTTTATGGATGCTGTTAATATAAAAAATGATGGTAACAATATCATTGGTATAATCGTTATGGTTACTACATTCCTTTTTATTCAATCCTTACTATAAAACTATGAGTTAACTATTTATTTCATTTATATAAGCAAATGTGCACAGCACAAGTAGTCAATACATACTAATTCCCCTCATGTCTCTACAGATGAGATTAAGGCTCAGAAAGTTACAGTGACTTGCTTGGATTTACTGATTTAGTCAGCAAATTGGTTGGGCTCAAATCCCAGATCTTTGTCATCAAAGTCAGTGCTCTTTCAAGGTAACATGGCAGTAGTTTACATTTTTGCATCCTTTCACAATTTCAAAGAGAATCTAGGTAAATTATCTTTTTGCTACCCCTCCAGAAAGCTGTCTTACTTTTCAGTCTAGAACTGAGGGTTGAAAAAACTACATGCCAACTTTTGGGGAGAAGAGTCTTCATTTCTATTTTTTCATTTGCATGTTCTTAAGTTCCCTTAATTACTGTGGAGGAAAATAACTATAAGTTAAATAAAATATTTTTGTTCCTCATATTGTGCTAAGTATTGTATAGTAGATGTTTAGAACATAATTGTTCACTCCCGAATGATTTAATTTTTACATTATGTGCCAAGGTGTAATTTTTCCTTAGTAAGTTAATAAATATTGAAAGGGTATTTGTAATTGAAATATAAATACTACTCTGACACCTTGACTTTCTAACATTAAAATTTAAATATACCTTCCACCAGTCAATATATTGCCATTTGGCAAACTCATTCAGATATTTTCATTCAAGAAATTCAGAACAAGAAATTAAAAATAAAATCACAATGTCATACTTTTTTTGAATAACAAATTATCACTGCTTAAAAATATTATAATTCCCAGGAAGTACCATAAGAAAATGCTGGTGGGAATGAAAATCGATTTAGTCTTTCTGAAGAGAAACTTGTCAAGACAGTCAAAACCTTATCTCGAGAAAATTAACGTGTATGTACACAGAGAATTCCTCATGTCTTTCTTGCAGAATTTACAATAATGAAAGACATAAATTACCTATTTAACAGAGTAGAATTAATGGAATAAATTATGGTGTATAACAGAATTCTTTTCACCCGTTAAAAGAACTTTTGAAGAATGAGCTATTTAATGCCACAAAAACACTCATTTTCATTGATAAGTGAAAAGGTTATGTATGTGTACTTCATAATCAAATATTAGCTATCTAATTTATTCAACCACAAGTATATTATTAATATCTTTATTTGGCAGAGGAGTAAAATCAAGTTAAGGAATCTAAATAACCTGTCTGAAGATCATACAGTTTGTACTGTATATACATATTTATGCACACACATATATGCTAAAATATAAGACAACATTAATAGTTAATTAATACCATCTCTGGGAATGGAAGTTATTTGCATTTAGTTTGTTTATTCTAGCAAATATCCTATAATTTATGGAGCCAGCATGGGTCAGATATTGAACAGCAGAATCCCATCTAGCTAATGGTCTCAATCTCAGTATCGGTGGCAGGCAGGCTGGCTGCTTTACTCACTCTAAGCTAGGAGATCTAGCCTGGCAGGGTATCAAATATTGTCTCCCTAAATGGTAAATAATGTTTGGGCATTATCTTACTCTAACATCTCAGTACTCAACATTACTTACACCTAACAGTGCACTTACTGGTAGTTAATAAAACCTGTGGTTTTTCATCACTGGGTACTTGCCACCTTTTTTACTCATTATACGAAAGCTAATTTACTTGTATTGTTACCTCCTGCTCGAGTCATGTGAGTACTCAGTCTTCTCCAATCTTCTGGGTCTCAGCCCATGTGGGAAACCTAGCCTTTCTTCTGGTCTGATCCCTGCCAGCTCTCTCTCTTTTGTGCCTGGATCTTGTATTTGAGGTCAAGCATTCCTGCTGCCAGGAACAGCTAAAGCTCTGCTCCTATCCTGTTACCTTGGAGACTGACTCATGTCCAGAATTGGAATTTGCTGTTGGACTGATTGTTTTAACTTAGTAGCCCTGTGTTTTTCCATTTCTCATTGGTTTCTTTCCAGGGATCTCAAAGCCTTCTCGATTTCAGCATTCAGTGTAAGCACTGGGCTGTGTATTCCACTGGACTCCTAGGAGCCAATCTTGACAACAGTCTCTTTGGTCACTGAGTAGGATTGTTGACATAATTTCAGTGGTAAAGAAAAATGTGGAGGTTTGAAGCATATATACCAATACAAATGTCTTGGGACATATACCAATTGATTACTATAGATTTTGGTGTTAATCTGTAAATTTCATATAAAATTTAGGTGTTATATTAAACTATAAACAACCAAAATGAATGGCTGATTTTTTTTTTTTTTTTGGCCAGTAGTGCAGGTTACAATGAAATTAAACAAATTAGCAATTGCAGAGATCTAGAAATACAGTAAGATAATTCTCTATTACTGAAATTTGTCACTTACCTGAATTAAAAACACTTTGATGCTATAGTCTTCTAAGTCAGTCGCTGTTATTCTCAAATTTTTGTGGTTTGCTCTTTGAATCTCCATTTGAGTCCAGAGTTTGCTATTGAGAATCAGCCTCAGGCTGCCTTGATTGCGCATAACTAAAATGGGAAGATGAATATATAAGACTACAGAACAGTTGATTCTTTGACCTTCCTGGGGGAATTTGCCATTTTTGAAAGCAAAGTAAATCTTATAGTTGTTTTTCAAACTGAAATACAGTGAAATATCACTAGTGAAAATATTACTATTAAGTTGTAATTTGGGGCAGCCCCGGTGGCGCAGCGGTTTAGCGCCGCCTGCAGCCCAGGGTGTGATCCTGGGGACGCTGGATCGAGTCCCATATCAGGCTCCCTGCACGGAGCCGGCTTCTCCCTCTGCCTCTCTCTCTGTGTCTCTATGAATAAATAAATAAAGTCTTTTTAAAAAAAGTTGTAATTTGGCTTATCAGTTTTCAAATAGGGCTTTATGATGTTAGAGGACTATTTTTAGCTTAAAAGCTGGAATTCTTTAGGATTAAAATTTTAGAACTTCTTTGAAGATCTAGTGGTCTGAAGAATATTTATCCAAGAATTGCTTACAGTGGAGAAAACTTTGCTTTAAGGGTTCAAAAAATGGAATTCGCTAAATAAATGATAACATGGCTATTCAAGATAATATGATGAATCCATTAAGAATTCGGAAGAAAGATAATTACTGATGTGGAAAGGTGATCATGTTATACTACATAAAAGGTAAAGTCAGGTTACACAGCAATAGAAACACCATGCATCACAAATTTTGGCAGGCAGCGGGATGGGTGGCATTGAACAAGAGTAGATAACAACTAATACTTGCCTTGGGAATACTACTTGGTTGGGTTAATTAGAAACCTGTTTGCCAGTTATAGAACTGAAGACATGGTTCCTATTCTCTTAGTCTGAATTCTATTCCTTACAGATTTCTCGAGCTTGATATCTGAAGCTCAAAAAACATCCATATACATGGATCCAACTTCTACCAGTGGTCCCTGCCACAGCTTTGACTGCCTAGTGTTGACCAGTAAACCTACCCACCCTACCCAGATCTCTGCCTGTGCTCACTTTCAGTTTGGGCTTCTGAACGATGCCCAGTGTGTCTCTTCAGGTGCCGAAAACTTTCAGTTTGAGTGACTCTAGATTCTTACCATTGCTCTGGATGTCAGTAGCCACATACAGGATTCAGTAACCACATACCTTTATTTCCTTGGAAACTGACCCTTCATCTCAACCCACATGCCATGTTTAGAATGCCAAGAATAAACTATAGGACAAATATTCTCTTTTAGAAAAATTATTTTTCCTTCAAAAATAATGTCATCATATTGTTTTAAATAATATGGAGATTACTACTTAGGTGTGTCCCGGGCTCTCTCATAGGTGCTTAACAAGCATTATCCCACTGAGTTCTCAGTTGGTCAATAAGTCACAGAGTACTATTATCCCCATTTTAAACTGATGTAACTAGGGCAGGGAGAGATTAAGTACCTTGTCCAAGGTCACTAGTTAGTCAATGATAGAGGAGAACCAGAACCTGTGTGGTCTGACATCAGAGCCTGCTCTAAACAAGAAGCTCGTATAGTACATTAAAAACAACATTGTTAAAAAAAACAAACAAACAAAAAACCATTGTTTTCAACAGTCTGATTTGTTGACTTTTATAACACAACTCCAGAAAATGATGTGTACCTACTGGAAATTTTACACTGAGAAATAGTGGGTTTGCTTTACAAAATGATTCCTTACTTAGTCTTGACTGGAATGTTCCACAGTCACTGCTTGCTGTGTCATTCAGCCTCAAAGCTCCTCTGCCCCTTTCAATCCACGACTGTGTTGTTTTGTTGAATATAAAAAGCTTGCAGTTGATCTAAAGGACAATTTTTTAAAATGTCAAATATATAAAAACCTTTTAAAGTGATTTCTTTGCTATGTTGTAACACTTTTATGTCTGATTTTTACCAGAATAACATCTCTTAATGATTTGTAAACCAGCTTTAAAAATTTAACTTTTAAAACATAAATTTTTTGAATAGTTCAAATATCAAAAAGCAAAAAGATGTACTAAATGAAAAGTCCTTTCCAACCCTACTTCACCATCTGTCAATTTCCACCCCTGGAACAGGTGATCACTGTTACTAATAGTTTATTAGCAACAAATGTCTTCTAGAGATATTTGTATGTATATACATGCCAACACTTATGCCCTCTATTTTTCTATAAATGGTGAATACCTTAATATTTTCTGCATCATGCCCTTTCACTTAACAATATATTTATATGTAGCAACTTTTAAATGAAATTCCATGTTATTGGGATGCCTGAGTGGCTCAGCGGTTAAGCGTCTGCCTTCTGCTCAGGGAGTGATCCTGGGGTCCTGGGATCAAGTCCCACATTGGGCTCCCCACAGGGAGCCTGCTTCTCCCTCTACCTGTGTCTCTGCCTCTCTCTGTGTATGTCTCTCATGAATAAATAAATAAAATCTTAAAAAAAATTCAATGTTATTTGACCCATATAACATGTGAAAGTAAATGAATAGTGAAATTATTTGTATGCCTAACCATTTTTGAAGAATACAGCATCAGAACTAGGATGTGATACCACAGAGTACTGTACTATAATTTAATGCTTACTAGAATTAAATCTTATTGTGTACAAGAATCACCCAGATGACTTATTAAAAATACAGCATGCCAGGGCCTCACCCCTAGCAATTACTTCAATTAATCTCGGTTTAATCTGACCTGAGAGTTATGCCTGGAAGCACACATGCATAGTACATGTATCAGTAAATCATGGGAGAAAAGAAAAGAGATGGAGAGATTTGGGGGTAAAAGCAGATGGAGAAAGAAAAAGGGAAATCTACACCTCATTGAAAAATGATTATGTCATAGCAATTACATTTCACATGCCTAGACCGATAGGTAGGCCACTCAACACTCAAATCCTACATATGCTACTGTATACTACAACTGTGAAAGTCTTCTTGATATGAAACCCAAAACTTATATAAAAGAAATTTTCAAAGAAAAACAGAATTTTTTTATTATCTAGAACTGAAATCTATTCATCTTACCATCATTTTCACAATGTCTATAGTACATAGATCTTACACATCATAGGATGATAGCACTGATTATAAAAGCAAGCATAAGTATAAAACATAGGTCTGAATTTGTTTTAAGACAGTGTACCTGGCTGTCTTCTTTCTAAGAAACTAATGTGAATGGTTGTTAACGCAATAACCCATTTTCCTGAAAATTACACATACTAATGTAAGTATATGACAAAATATCAGCTCAGTCATTGGAAGCCTTTCACATTTTTATTGAAGCAGCTCGGACTTCACGAAAAATATACTTCTGCCTTTATTATTTATTTATTTATTTATAAATTTATTTTTTATTGGTGTTCAATATAGAATAACACCCAGTGCTATAACACCCATCAAGTGCCCCCCTCAGTGCCCGTCACCCAGTCACCCCCACCCCCCCCCACCCACCTCCCCTTCCACCACCCGTAGTTCATTTCCCAGAGTTAGGAGTCTCTCATGTTCTGTCTCCCTTTATGATATATATCTGCCTTTATTTTTAAAGGTATTCCTGCTTGTAGAAACTTGACTTCATGCACATAAACGCTGCCAGAAAGAACAACATGTGATATACAGACCTTTAACACATTATGCTCTGCTTCTTCCCCTGTTACAACATCAATTTTCTCCAGCAAGCATTTTGGTGATGGCTTAGAAGAGAAAGCAGCAGCTGATTCAATTAGGGATATCCTTTTAATAGAGTGTGTGCCTAAGAAAAAATAGGGGCAAAGACACATGAAAGACCTCATTCTCTCTACTGCACAAGCTCTTTACTGTCCCCTTTTACATGCCTCCTTACCTTTTTTTTTTTAATTTAGTTATTCATGAGCGACATAGAGAGAGAGAGGGAGGCAGAGACACAGAGGGAGAAGCAGGTTCCATACAGGGAGCCCAACGCAGTACTTGATCCCGGGTCTCCAGGATCACACCCCGGGCCAAAGGCAGTGCTAAACCGCTGAGCCACGGGGGCTGCCCCTCCTTAGCTTTTTATAACAATGAGTGTTTCCCAAGAAGCAAAATTACTTGAGTTTAGATAAATCTCTTTGATTCCTCATATCCACAAGTAAAAAAATTTTGAAAGCTTATGTATTGCACAACCATATTTGAATGCTTTAATCTTTACCAAAAAGTTTTAAAGTGCCGCATTATTGTTTTTGCATTACATAGATATTAAACAAATGACATGGCAAAACAGGAAATATGCTAATACTTTTTTCTTTTTTTTTTTTTTTTTACAAAGGAAATCATTCTTACTTGAATTTGGAGAGGTAACGGGGAATTCTAGGGTGGATTTGAATGGTTTTTCCTCAGTGTGTGAATCATTTTCCAGTTGAGGTTGGGTGAGATTTTGAGTATCCTAGGTGAGGGAAAAAGATCTATTACTTAATCACATCCCTATATATTTGAACGGGGGGGGGGGGTTGGAATTCTTCCTATCATCAGAGGACCTTGGTCCTGATCCTCAGGAAGTGTCATCTGGTCACTACAGCCTACTTCAGGCAGGATCTCATTCCAGGGACAATGGGAGAAGGTTTGGAGACCCAGAAGGATGGTCTAGCAGCACTGTTCGATGCCATCACCACACTAACCTGATGCCCAGCAGAGATGCAAATATCATATCTGTTTCAAGGTATTTCAATATTCCCAGCACTTCACTTTCTATCCAAAATAATAATAAAAGTCACCCAGAGAATGTACTCGCTCTCTCAGAGCTCATCTTAACTTTTCCTCTAAGACAGTGTCTGCCAAGAGTTGCTTTTAAGGTTGTGCCCCTGGTGCCCTGCCCAGGTGCTGTAATCAAGGCCTGGGAAAAAAGACCGAGTCATTACCAGGCCATTTATGATCCTGGAGAGCCCCCTGCAGAACCAGGAGAATCGGAACAGCTTTCTGTCTTTTCCTTTGTGAACTCAAAATTCTTCCACATTAGTTCATCTGGATATTTAAAAATATTTTGGTAAAACTGGCAGAGATGGGTGTGATTATTTCCATTTTAAGGAAATAAACACGAGGGCACAGGAAGTTTAATGACTCATTCGAGCAGCACATGGTCAGCAAACAAATCAGGAGGGCGTTCTGACCCCCAAGTCACAAGGTCACAGGATTATAGGATTAACCAGAGGACAAATACAAGTGATCTCTATAGCTCCTGCTATCCTAGGACGTTATCAATTTAAAGGGACAGGAAGCTCAGTTTCCTTTAGCCAGCCAGATTTCAAGTGCCCATAGGAAATGTACACAAGGACCTCCTCAAACCAAATTTCAAATTTCAACTGTAGTGCATTTGCTCAGGTATGTCTCTGTCTCCCTTAGACGATAAGCACCTCTGGAGCACAGTGTCTCCTTTAGCTTTGTGTAACCACTCACCCAGGTGTTTTTCAATCCTGGCTGTACATTCAAATCACCTGATACCTAGCCTCGCCAACTGAGACTCTGATCTAATCTGTTTGGGGAGATGCCCGGGCCTAAGAAATCCTTTAGAGGCTCAGCAGATGATTGTTAATATGCAGCCAAACTTCAGACCAACGCCAGTACCCTAGGTATCATAAGAACATAAAATATGTTTGTTAAATTGAATTGAGTGTTAAGGTTGATCCCGTGAGGCTGGGAAAGTATTTTATTTGTGTCCGTGACATCTTCCGGAAGCTGTGACTAATCTAGTGCCAAAGTTAGGAATGAATGACACAGAAGAAATGTGCCTGAATGTATTGCCTGGGACTCCACTCTGGAAGCTGGTCCATTCTGGTTCAGATCCAAAGATGTGGGTCACCAGCTTGAGACCTTTGGAGCTGGCCTTCATCTTGAGGGTGACAGCGTATCCCTAAGCTAAAGAGCTATGATACTACTCTTGGAGTTTGGGTTTAGCCTGAGGTGGGTGTAGCATAAAAAAAGTCTTTTTTTGTTGTTGTTGGTTTTATTTTTTTATTATTATTTTTTTAATAAATTAATTTTTATTGGTGTTCAATTTACCAACATACAGAAAAACACCCAGTGCTCATCCCGTCAAGTGTCCCCCTCAGTGCCTGTCACCCATTCCCCCCCACCCCCCGCCCTCCTCCCCTTCCACCACCCCTAGTTCGTTTCCCAGAGTTAGGAGTCTTTATGTTCTGTCTCCCGTCCTGATATTTCCCACACATTTCTTCTCCCTTCCCTTATATTCCCTTTCACTATTATTCATATTCCCCAAATGAGCATAAAAAAAGTCTTAAAAGGGGTTGATTTGTGAAAGCCCTAAAAAATTTGGAATAAACAGGCCTCATGAGTTGGTCCTTTTGCTATTCCGAGCCTCTGTGCAGTTTTTGAAATCTGTGTAGCCTCTGGATCCTGGATGTGATTAATAGTCCTAATGTAAGCTAGCCACCTTGGCCAATCTCAGCCAAGATTCTGGTCTGGGTGAAAGCCGGAAAGGGTATGAAGATGTGAAAGACCAGAAGAAACCACAGGCAGCCCTCACTTTGCTGTCTACCTCCAATACAAAATAGGGGTGCCAGTAATACTCATTAGGGGTTTGCGCTTGGCAAGTTTATTTCCCTAGGCAAGTAAAGTACTATGATTTTCCTCTTAAAGCCTGCAGAAAAAAATAGTTATGATAATGTTTTTCACATAAAAGCTTGACGGGGAAGGTTGTGGTTAACAAGAAAAAAAATGGCAAATGATTTTAAATGCATCTTGTTACGAAAGATCCTATCAAAAACCTGATATTAAAATATCATTACCAGTTAAGCTCATCTATTGCAAACAATTCTGGGATTCTTTTGGGTACTTTGGGTGTAACACATATCAAAGAACTATTTAACATTTCTCATCAGTAAGAATGTTATAATTATACAATTCCCTTCCTCTGTGGGTCCCTGCCTATTATTCTAAGAACTAAAACTTGCTTCCCAGGAGAATTTTTCTGGTTAAAGAAAGAAAATGTGGCTTTGAACTCAGGAGTTAAGGTATGCTCCAATTTAACACTGTTTTAATTAATTTGCCTCCAGAAACTCAAAGTGACAGTTTTGTATATAATAGAAAAAATTTCCAAATTCTTACCAAAACTCTTTCTACCATGTTTTCTCCAAACACGAAATCAGAACTGCAGCTTTTAAAAGAATACTTATCTTCATTTGGTTGACATCTAAGGAAAAGAAATAAACATTTGCTATTTGAAATATATGAATAAAGCCATGTTAGACCTTAGCACATGAAATAATCAGATGATTTAACAAATTGATATATAAAGCATAAAAACATCTGCTAACTCTTGGTCATCTGCAGTTATTGAGAAATGAAGGAAAAATGGAGATAGGTACTCCCAGGGATGATATTGAAAATATTTGACAGCTGTGACAACACTAGTTGAGACCAGTCCAAACACATGTCATGCCCATCACTGTTCCGGCTGTGTGATCAACCAGGGACTGCCTGGATCTTATCTTCTTGCTTTTCCAGCATAGCCTCTCCAATCTCTCATTTCTACTCTCCCCCTCCCACAAGTGGCCAATGCTTTTAGCCACAAGAGGTCTCCAGAGCAAAAGCAACATCAATCTTTCTTACAGTTATACTTGACTGTGCTTTTGTTTAATTTGGGTTTTTTCCCCCTTTTTCCCCCTGGAACTTTTTTTTTTAATGTTAAAAGTGTTTTGCATGATGAAAAATTCAAAGACATGCAGCTCTCTATCTGTAGGCTGATGTGCTCTGGGGCCCCCTTGCACCCCCATTATGCACTGTAGGTAAATGCTATGCAGTTACATGGCCCTAATCATGTGAGTCTGGTTATGTCTCTGGCTCATTTTAATCTTCCCTCAGATCAAACATGCCTTCATTGTGATGACATCAGTAAATAATAACTTTCATTTTGCACAATTACACTGCTTTTTTTCGTTGTTGTCTAGCCAATGTATGTCCATAAATAATGAATAACACCAGAAATGATTTAAAATGGTGGGGGGTGGGTGGGTGGGAGGAATGCTAGGGGAGAGAAAGGGGAGAAAGGGGAGGCTAATCTAGCAGCCAGATAATTAATTCCTAACTAAATAAAGTTTTAGCTATAAGTTTTTGAGATATTCTCACCCAAGTCAACAAAACAATAGAGATAATCCAATATTAATATGACACTCTTTAAGTATTAGAGACATTTTGAAAAGCATTTTAAACTTGTGTCTTTTATAAAATCTCAAACAGAAATCTTAGCAATTTATCTGTGCAGTATCAGAGAGCTATTTTCCATAAATGATTATAATGATAAAAGAAAACAAGAATAAAAGGGTATCCTTTCTGAGTCCCCATCATCAACTTACCCTACTGATGTAGCACCTAAACAATTCTGGTTAGTAGTCAGCTGGACTGAAATTCTGGAACTTGGTAAATTTTCACTTAGCAAACAGGAATTCCCCTCAGAAATCTGAAAGAAAAGAAATCCATCAGAGAGTTCCTTTAAATTCCCTTACTAGAGGAACATCACACAAGGAAACAATAGAGCTAAATGTATTGAAAACTTACTATGTTTAAGTACTTCCCTATGCATTTTATGTACATGATCTCATTTACTCCTCACAACATCTCTAGACAGGTTATATGTCTATTATTCACATTTTATAGTTTACAGATGAGTAAACTGACCTAAAGTTAAAGAAGTTGGTCAGGCTTGGGCAACCAGGAATAGGGCTGACCTTAGAGCCAGAGTCTGTCTGATATCAGAGACTATACACTTTGCCATTATATTCAGAAATCCCACCTCCTCCTTTTGTTATTTTTACCTTTTTAGCTTACATGGAATTAATTCTCATTTCTAGCTCAGCAAATACATCCTTCAGGGCTATTTAATCCTGAAAACACCCTAAGAGCTTTACCAGCATGGCCATCAAATGTCAGAGGAAATCCCATTCATCATCTAAAAGTTTTCCACTGGTAACTTAATCAACTGGTTACTCTGTCTGATGTATATATATATATGTACATTACCTGACTAATGTATAAATGAAGGCATGAGCAAATTTAGAACTTGAAGGAGCCCTATAAATGATCTGACCTAGGGTCTCCAATGTTTTATGAACACCTCCTTTCCCCTAGTAGGAATTTGCAAAAATGTTGTAAAGAATTCATATCTTTCAAGGTAGATGGGGTCTGTTTCCACTTTAATTTTATACCAATCAATAAAAACAATTTTGAACATTTTCCCCTTTTTAATAGAATTTGAGACCTGAGAAATATATATGAAGAGAATATATGTTGTTGGTTAGCAACGATCAAAATGTATGCCCATGACTCAGTCACTCGGATGATTTCTCTCTCAGCCAAAACGGTAGTTTTTACTCATATGTACTGAAGTACTTTTTATTAGGCATATATTGTTTAAATTGTACATAATAAGTGACCATTGATTATTGGCAGAATGAATAAAAATTGCTCTTATTTATATACAAGTCATTAAGGAACATGAAAATAATAGCTCAATGAAATTCACCTAGAGATAATTTTCACTAGATCTAGAAATTACATTATTTTGTCAGAATTCTTACATTGCATCTTATATAGCATGCCTGTATTTTGTCAGAATTCTTACATTGCATCTTATATAGCATTAATAAATCTTCAAAGATCATTTTTAGAGAAAATTCAATAACAGGCATATCCAGTTAAGCTGTTCACTAATTAGGAAAAAGTGCTATTCATATGTTTAATACATTGGTTAAAGAAGAAATGCTTATAATTACCTGAATATTTCTCTTATTATCATTTAGAAAATGCAAGAAAAATGTTAACAAATTTTATTTTTCAAATACATAATGCAAGATTTCAATAAGCCATTCCAAAGAAGAAATATTGGTTTACTTTTTATATCATAACATAATAAAATTTTATTATTTTTTTAAGATTTTATTTATTTATTCATGAGAGATACAAAGAGAGAGAGGCAGAGACATAGGCAGAGGGAGAAGCAGGCTCCCTATGAGGAACCTGATGAAGGACTCGATCCCAAGGTCCCAGGATCACACCCTGAGCTGAAGGCAGATGCTCAACCTCTGAGCCACCCAGGCGTCCCCATAATAAAAATTTTAATCTATAATTTATAGTACATTCTGTTCCAAAATTATATGCAATATAGTATTTTAAAAATTAGTCAACATATCACACTTTCTCTTACATACCTTAACACAAATGAAACATGTCTCACTACTTAAATGGATAAAAGAATTTGTGTGATATGATTACGATCATTAGGTTATATTTAAATGAAAACTTTTAATAATCTACTGATTTGAAATTTAAAATGTGTTTTACTTAAAAATCACACCATATGCCATGCAAAAATGATGAAATGACTTTTATAATTCACAATGGGTCGCATGAGATCAGTTCTTACAAAGGAAAATGTTTGGAATTATAAAAATGTTGCCAAATACTGACCAAGTTCAACTCTCTCACTTCACTGCTAAAAAGAGAAGATTGGGTGTTTTGTCCAAGAACATAAACATAGTTGGATAGGAGCAGAGGTTGGATTGGTATGGATCTTTTTTCATTGCATGAATGAAATGACTGGTATTTTTCATTTCCATTTGTCACTGTCTCTATTTTCAGTATGGAAAAACAAAACAGGTGACCAACCCTCAACAGTTCAGCTGGAAACAAATGAAGGGTGGAATTATTCTGAAAATCTTGGGTGCCATTCCTCTCAAGTACTGTCTTTTGGAAGACACAGCAACAGAATATCCCCAAACACATATCTGTGTGGCTAGATAGGCCCACAATGAGAGATTCAGCTATCTACAACAATTGGAAGGGAGAATTCTTTGTCTTCAGAAGTTTCCCTAGCCCTCCCAAATCCCTAACCTATGCAGGTAGGTCCCTGCTCCCATTATCCACGAAGATGGGTCTAGATAGATCCCTGGTGTGACCTGAATTGGCAAAGCACACAAGGATGTCGACCAGCTGGGGATGCAGAAAACCCCTGTTCTTTTTTGACTTCTGGCTCCTGCTCCTGGCCACCTCTCTGCTCCTCCTATTCTCTTGTGAGGTCAGTACACTGGAACAAGACCCCAGAGGTTTCCACCACAAGGAACTCCTCTTTACAGCTTAGAAGACACCACAAAACTACTTCCCAGGAACAACTCTGCAATTTGTTTAATTAAACAATTGTTTAATTAAACATGTTTAATAAGGTTACCAAGGACTGTTTGCCATCTATAGTTGGGGTGTTTCTCCAGCCTGGCAGCTGCTTCAGCAACAGAATAGGTCAGGCAGCCCATAACAATCTACCAAATGAAAGATGGAGAATTGATATTGGTCCCACTCCAGGAGGTTTTCTTACCTTATTTTTTGTTTTTTCTTTGGTCTTGCAGGCTTCCAGGGAATTGTGTCCAAATGTTTTTCTCACTTTTTCACACCTTTGAGCTTGAGGTGGCTGCAAAATAGCAGGTCTTAGAACATGTTCAGAATGTTTCACAGGACCTTAAAGGAACAGAATTAAAGGGTCAATGTCTTTATTTATTTATTTATTTATTTATTTATTTATTTATTTATTTATTTATTTAAGAGAGGGAGCACATGCCAAGGGAAGAAGCAGAGGGAGAGAGAGAGAAGCAAACTGCCTGCTGAGCAGGAAGCCTGACATGGAGCTCCATCCGAGGACCCTGGGATCATGACCTAAGCCAAAGGTAGATGCTTAACAGACTGAGCCAGTCAGGCACCCCCATTCTTCTTCCATATTTTTGGCTAATTTAATATTTACTTACTAAAGTCATCATTAGATGAGGGATTAATGTTAACTGCTCAATGTCAAAATAGCCAGTGAATCACTTAGTTCTTACTTCTGACCTATCTTTTACCCAATAAATATTCATTTTGGCCATGGGACTTGGCTTACCAAATATGTTTTTTCATGTTTTGTCACTTGGACCTACATACCCCAACACACACACACACAACAAAGTAAAATATAAGTGGTAAAATGTAAAATTTCAGAGGTTCTTGTAATAAACTACATACCTTGTTCTGTACTGTTCATGTCAGCATTCCTTTGCACAAGAGATGATGTCATAAAAACATTGTTTTTCTTCACTGTAAGAAAAAGTATTTTAATGCATTTAGATCTTAAGTGTTGGTTTCTATAGGATTTGGGTTTTAAGAATCCTTGTACTAAACTCACCAGTAGATGTCGCTGTTGGCACTAATAACTGTAGGTAGTGCGCAGAGAAAGCAGGTCCGCTAAAAATGGGTGATGGCAATGAGTCTTGCCACATAGTTCTGTTTACTTTCAGAAATATAAGTGAAAATTGGTCCACTAATGGAATAGGCAGTCTCCTTTAGAATCATGAAAATGAGTACCGATTACAAAATCTGATGGTAGTGAAGCCTCTGGGTGCATTAATACGTATATTAATATATATATTGGATATATATATATATGGATTTGCGTATTTCATATTTATATATATAAATTGCGTATTTCATATATATAAATATATATGGATTTGCTAATGGTTTCATAACATTTTATAAAAAATACATAAAATATATATATATTTTTTGTCCCTCTCCTCTCTAGAGAGATGACTGTCACGCTAGGTGATTTTTCTATGAAATGTGTTGGTGGCGAAAGACTATGGTAGTGGCTGCAAGTATAGGATTACTATCCATTTCAAAGAGATTACCTATCTCTTGGTTGCAAATGGCAGAAACACCAACCTTTGAGCATTTGATTAATGGAAATGAGAAGAGAATAAAAATTGCTTCTTCTGAGTATTAGAACATTATAAATGCTGGGCATTGAATTGCTTCTCTAATTCAAAGTTCAATTAAATGTTTTATGATCTTTATGATTAAAAACTGGTAACAAATGGGGCTTATGAAATGGTGCCATTTTCTCCTTTCCAGTACCACCAACATTCTGCACAACATAAAATGGAATGGTACTTACTGATGTCAGTGTATGTCTAAACTAAAATAATAATGAATCGAAGCAGTTATTCAGATAACTTAGAGCCACCCCTTCACTTTATGCACAAATACAATAAAACAAATTCTCTAGGATTAGGACCCCTATTCCTCTTAATGTCTGTAACTTGTTAGTCAGGCTTAAATGGGGCCTATTGAACTTGAAAATATTTCTTCTGTATCTGAAAAGTATACATGGTACTCAGTCATATTTGGAATTATTAATAAGAATATAAATTCATTAGTTTGAAAACCCTGTGGCTTCCGGGTAGAGAGGGATCAGTTAAAAGGAAGTGAATAGTTTTGTTTTTTTTTAATTTCTTAGTGGCAAGCTTCACATGGAAAAGGCAGCTGGTGATTCAGTAGAAACAAGAACAAAAAGAATGTAAATTTTAATTATTTAAAAAAGATTTTATTTATGTATTCATGAGAGACACAGAGTGAGAGGCAGAGACACAGGCAGAGGGAGAAGCAGGTTTCCCTCAGAGAGCCGGATGGGGAACTCGATCCCAGGACCCCAGGATCACGAGCCGAGCTGAAAGCAGATGCTCAACCACTGAGCCACCCAGGCACTCTATAAATTGTAATTTTAATATAATGCTCCAACCATTTCAAATATTTTATAACAATAAAATATTTATTTAGCAAAGCACTACAAATTTCAATTAAAAAGAAGTAATGTTTTAATTAGTGAAAAGTTTAAGAGGAATCATATTCTAAAAAAATAAATAAAAATAAAAGGAATCACATTTTAAACTTTAGATACATTCACCTAAAGCATAAACTTTAGAATAAGAATTTAAAACATAGCTATATATTTTGAGTACTCTATGTATATGTGTGTACATATATATTTAAGGATTTAAATATATATATATATATATATATATATTTAAGGATTTAATTACTTGAGAGAGAGAGTGAGTGAGAGAAAGCATGAGCAGGGGGAGGGGCAGAAGGAGAAGCAAGCTCCCCACTGAGCAGGGAGCCCAATGCTGGCTCGATCCCAGGACCCTGGGATCATGACCTGAGCTGAAGGCAGACACTTAACTGACTGAGCCACTTGGGTACCCTTGAGTACTATATATATTATAAACTGTACAGATGAACAATAATAAGTAAAATAAAGCAAGTTATTTTATAAAGCTGCCTTATATAACATATTACTACCATAAACATGAATTCCTTAAAAGCATCATCAAGTTCAAAATTTCTACCAAAAATAAACAAATACACTGCTTGGATTTGTGGAGTTGGAATTCATAAGGGATTCTTCTAATCATACTTTGCAAAGGCTTCTATTTTATTTGCCACTACAATGCCAGCATTTTATAGTAGCTGAGTAGGAAAGCTCAACATTCGTAAGAATGGATTTTGAAAAGTCAGAGTGTCAAGCTCAAAGTTCTAGAAGCTGTTTATTACCTGGCCCAGAAGGGGGGAAGGTCAGGAGGTTGGTGAAGGATGATGATCTCATTCGATTCTGGGACAAGCTTGATGCTAGAAGCAAATTGCAAACTGAAGTCAGTGAGGAAGTGGGTTTTTGTGTTTCTTTTGATTTGGACTTTTGCTGTTTCAGGAAGATTTCTATATCACTGATTTAGAAAACGTTTTGTATTGTTATCAATAGAAATAAAATGTGCCTATTGTGGAAATTATAAATTAATTTCTATTTGATTCAATAAATATTGGAGTGATCACTATGTGTAAGACACTCTATCATGCATGAAGACGACCTCAAGGAAGTCACATGGAAGAGACAGACATACACAGAGACAGCTGTATTACAAGGCAGAAGGCAATGCAGTCATTTCTTTTCTTTTCTTTTTTTTTTTTTTTTTTTTTTTAATGCGGTCATTTCTAAAAGGAATCACGGAGTACTTTGAGTGTAGGAGAGAGGCAAACTAAGTTACTGATTTACTCACAATACAGTATGTGCTGAAGTTCCTAAAGTGTTCTTTTCAAGGCAGACATCTATTTAAGTAGATGGATACTCAGGGAGAAATGACAGTTTCCCCTAATTACAAAGCTAATACATACTTAATGCAGGTACTTTGGAAGCACAACAAAATGCAGAGTGGGTGGGAAACCCCAAATCACCTGCACTCCCATTACCTAAGATAACCATTGCTGACATTATGGCTTCTGTCCTTTCAATCTTTCATCCATTGTTGATAAATTGAATTTCTATTTAGTTATTTGTATTTTTTAAGGATTTGTTATTTATTTGAGAGTGAAAGTGAGTGAGAGAGAGAGAACGAGAGAGGGAGCACATGAGCCGGGAGAAGGGCAGAAGGAGAGGGAGAAGCTGACTCCCCACTGAGCAGGGAATCAGACTGGGGGGGGGGGGGTCATGATCTGAGCCAAAGGCAGAGGCTCAACTGACTAAGCCACCCAGGTGCCCCTGATAAATTGAATTTTTAAAGTGACTCGCTGTACAATCCATTTTATAGACTGCTCTTTTCATGCAACAATTTATTATAAACGGGGGCTTAAACATTTTCCATTTGAAAAGTCTCTCAGTGCTTTCACACTCAGAGAAAACAGAACGGTGAACAGACAACACTCAGGGCTATACCTACCTCCTGGGGACTGAGGATGTGTAGTGTGCAAAGTAAAAGATGAAGACCTTACGCGCTTTCTCAGAAAACCATTGCATTCTGCAAGAAATTCAACATGATGAGTAAAATTGCTGACAATGACAAGCTATCCTCAGCCAAAGGATAAACAGAATTACCTTTTGCCTGCATAGATCATCATCTGATAACTCGTTAACTCCCAAAGGCCAAGTTTAAATGCCGGGCTTAATAGCCTGGTGGCCATAGAGCTACAGGCACACCAGCCTCATAAGAAACAATGAGAAACAAGGGACTTCAGCAAGAAACTGCATGTGAATTTTGAGATGGTAAAGAGACTGTTTGGTGGGTTGAGACACAGGGCAATGGAGAGATGAGGGCCTTCAGCGTACTAACGTCAGTGCTCTGGGGACCGGTGTGTCATCTCTCAAAACAAGAGCCAATTTGGTGTTTAAACATGAGAAAAACCATGAAGTTTTACATCTTGCCACATGCCCAAATATTTGTGCCTGTGTATTTTCCTTGTAGGAAGATGGGTTTGGAAATCCCAGAGGTAAGTCCTTACCATGTTCCGATGCTTCATAGGTGGAGTCCTCTGCAGGTCTCTGGAAGGAAACAAAGCTGCCAGTGAGAGCTGAGTGTTTGCTGTTTTTACAACAGAATTCCACCCTGTGGCTCCATCAGAGATTTCTCAAAAGCCAGGTCTGCTCAGCTAGGCCAGGGCGAAGCCTCTCACCCTTACTCCTTCACTCGCTAGGCACATATTCAAGACAAAGCAAAGCCTCAGTAGAGCGGTTTTGTATTTCAGGGACTGTAGAATGCCTTGTCAGAAATTGTTTAAAAGGAAGATTTGGTGTCCATTGAAAGATGAATGGATAAAGAACTGTGGTCTATGTATACAATGGAATATTCCTCAGCCATTAGAAATGACAAATACCCACCATTTGCTTCGACGTGGATGGAACTGGAGGGTATTATGCTGGGTGAAGTAAGTCAATCGGAGAAGGACAAACATTATATGGTCTCATTCATTTGGGGAATATAAAAAATAGTGAAAGGGAATAAAGGGGAAAGGAGAAAAAATGAGTGGGAAATATCAGAAAGGGAGACAGAACATGAGAGACTCCTAACTCTGGGAAATGAACAAGGGGTGGTAGAAAGGGAGGTGGGGGGGGTGACTGGGTGATGGGCACTAAGGGGGGCACTTGATGGGATGAGTACTGGGTGTTATGCTATATGTTGGCAAATTGAACACCAATAAAAAAAAAGAAATTGTTTAAAAGGAAGATTTGGAAACACCAGCTCTCAAGATCTGGAGCTGTTGGCCTGGGAATGGACTTTTCTTTGACTGGGGCTTGGGGGTTGAGCTTTTCTTTAGTCAGTTTTGTGGGTAGGAGGGTAAATGACTTGCATAAGCAGGACCAAATAACAGGAAAATACCAATCAAGCTAAAGTGGAAAGCTACTAATCTTATCATTGGTCTTTCAAAGCTGGTGGTTTTAGTGTGATGCAGGTAGGGTCCTTCAGATCCCTTTTCTTTTTTTTTAATTTTTATGTCTTGTTTATACATTTAGTTTTATTGTAAGAAAGCAACTTGTACACTTTTCACATTTAAAACTGAGCATCATCTTTCCTTTCTAGCGAAACAAAAAGAAAATTTAAAAATCAACATGAGCAAAATTATAATAGAGAATGTCAATTCCAAATAAGATCCGACAGGTTCACTTTTAAGTCAAGCATCCCAGTTTAGGACTTTACACCCAGTTGTAAGCTAGGTCAGTGGTGGAGACCCATGCGGAGTCTCTGCCCTGCTAACCTCTTTCAGTCCCGCCCTTTTCCAAGTCACTAAAAAACCCTATAATTTTGGTAAAGATGACGTGTTATTCATAGCTTCAACATAAGGCAGGCCTCTGGCCTCCCATTTTGGCCAAATTGCTACCAGTAAAAACCCACTATATAAATATTCTAGAGGCACAACTCTGCTAAGTGAAGAGCAAGAGGATAAACTAAGGCAATCGTATATCATTTAGCCTCACTAGCTTCTTGAAACAATTTTCTTTGCCAAAGTGAAAATCAAACAAAGAAAATTAGCTCGAGCTTACCTTAAAAGTTTGTTCTCTCTTTGCAAAAACAAATATTGGTTGAGCAATGACAGATTTTTCTGTACAAGGAAGATAATAGGGAGAAAGTCAAACTATATTTCGGACATTTCTAACACCAACTAAAAATATTAGAAGTTTTGTTTGTTTGTTTGTTTGTTTGTTTCACTTTGTATTTTTCCCTGCCTTTGGGTAAAATCCAAACTGTTTTTACATGGACACTGTAACTTCTGTATTTACAAATTATTTTAGCAGTTAATTACAGAAATAAGAACTTGGGGAAAGTGATAATAATGTGTTTCCATAAGCAGTGAGATCATCCCATTAAAAGAACACACTTTAAGTGTTTAAGGAAAACAAAGTATAATTATCTTCATTTACAATATCATTAGGACATAATGATTAACATCTTTGCTTTTAGAATGAAAAATTGCAAGGGGTGAAAAATCTCATCTAAGAATAGTTCTTCTACTTGAGTTGGATCTCAAGGTAAGAATGGTGGAGATGTATTGCATTCTATCCTCAGATTGTTCCAGAAATAATCCATATTTCCTTCATTGGAGCAGTCATATACTAAGCCATATTTTCAACATTTAGACTGAGAATCCGTCTTTTGTCTTCAGCCCTGCTGACCTCATGAACCTTTTATATTTTCCTCTCTTAAGTAAAACAACAGAGAGAAGCTCATTTACTCTAGGGTATAAATGAGTGATAACAGTTTAGCCACTCCAGAATTCTTAGGGAAGATGACATGTTTGTTAAAAGTTTGGGCCCTGGAGTTAATTAGGCATGTGTAGCACTAATACTTGGGGAAATAATAGGTTTGTAACTTTAGTTTCCTCATCTGAAAACAAAATGAAAATTATAACAGTACTTACCTCACAGAGTTTATATGACATTAAATGGATTTTTAGATATAATTATTTATATTTTTACAAGACCAGAGAGAGAGAGAAAAAAGCTTTAAAGAAAGGATATTAAATAATGTGGCATGTCACCAATCTCCATTCCAAAACTCTTAGCTGACATTGCCAATTCATGATATTTTCTTTCTTTCTTTTTAAAATTGAAGTATAAATGACAACACTTTCTTAATGAGCCCAAATATGATCTCATAAGTCTCCCCATAATAGATTTCCAGCAGCCATTACCAATATATTATCCTGGCACACAAGCTGAGGTATTTGCCATCCCTGGGCTGAATAATTAAAACTCTCACAGAGGAGTTTCAAGGAACTAGCAGACAATTACATTTTTTTAATATGCCAGGAAGAGGTTCTCCAGTTCCCCATAATCTAATCCCATAAGAGAGTATTGAATCTCTGCCACACCATCCTTGCCATGCTCCTGGGCCCTGTGAGCTTGGGTACATTCTTTCAGTCCAGTGAGATAAACTGCTCACTTTTTCATGCAAGTGCTTACCACATAGTCTGCCCTTGGAACCAAGTGAGCCCCAGCAGAAAATGCTCAAGAACACATCAACATTTCCATCCATATTAAACTATAGTTCAACTCTTTGTTGCTTCCCTAACAAGCTCCTCTTCCAGCAATTACATTAGATTTAAGAAAAGAGAAATCTAGTGACTTTGAAAGAAAATAGTCTTCATGGGGGATCCCTGGGTGGCTCAGCGGTTTAGCACCTGCCTTTGGCCCAGGGCGCGATCCTGGAGTCCCGGGATCGAGTCCCACGTCGGGCTCCTGACATGGAGCCTGCTTCTCCCTCCTCCTGTGTCTCTGCCTCTCTTTCTCTCTCTATGTCTATCATGAATAAATAAATAAATCTTTAAAAAAAAAAAAAGAAAATAGTCTTCATGGATGTTCAGAGGATACTTATGAATTAGAATTATAAATTTGCTCTTCTAAACTGGATTTAGGATAGTTCTGGCTAAAACAGCATGATGAGGTCTAATCTGTGACAAAGGACATGTTGACTTTCTTTCCCTTGATCAAAACATTCAGCTAAACACAGGCAAAAACAATCTTCCATGCGGCGCTAAGGAAGAAACCACAAATGGTTACTTGCAGCTTGGAGGATATATGGTAAAGTAAGTACATCACTTTTATTCATTAATTCAATGAAAACCTATTGAGCATCTTTTTTTGTGCCAGCCACTGTGCTAGGATGTAGGTATACATTGTCTGATTAAAGGCATATTAACCTCAGCACAGTCACCTTCTCTTCCCCACCAACACTGTCCGACACATTGGTTGGAAAACAGACTTTCCATACCTCCTCCTCCCTCTGAGTTCTCTCCCCTTCTCCCAAGCAACTCTTTTGGCTCCAAAGACAATGACAAAAGCAAGCATTTATCAAGCCACCGGGTCTATAACAATTTTTTTACTTGACCCAGTAGGAAAATTCTGAAATAAAAGCAAGGTTCTTAGGATTTTATATTTTTTAATTTATCCTTTTCTTTGTTGGAAAATTGAATTTAAATAAAATATTTAAAAACTTTAAAAAAAGAAAAATAAATGTATCCTCTTTTCTTTCTCATATATTCATTAATCAATCCATTTATTCAAAAAAGGTTACTGAGGGTTGACTATGTTCAAGACACCTTGCAAGTCAAGAGAGAGAGGACAGGTGGTACAAGATGAGGCTGAAGGTGAGTGAATATAAACTTCTTTTTCTCCTATTTTAATATGTATCATAATTTCCCCCAATTTTAGGTAGGTTATAAGGCCTTGTCCCTACCCTTTATTTCCATATGTTTAATTGACAGTCTCTGACAAACCTATTTCATCTAGGCAAGTAACTGGAGGATTTTCTCAAGGAATCATTTCAGAGAAGGAGGTTCAAAAGGATCTAGGGAGCCAAAAGCAGATCCAGAAGAGAAGGAAGGCACTTGACGTGGAGTACCATTGACTCAGAGGCCCCATGGGAGTGGGGGCAGGTATCGCCAGGAGCCCCAAGTCTCCGCTATACAGTTTCTCCCATGTAGAGTCCTGCAGACCGTTCTTGCTGCATTGCTGGTTTAGGGAAGGTGAAAACTGAGTCATCCACGCTGGATAGAACCAGGCTACTCTGGACAGAGCCAGAAAGGTTATAGAAACACTCTTGGCAGGAAAGAGAGTGGCAACAACCCCCCCCACCCCCCCTGCAGAGGGGCAGGCGCTGCCAAATGGGTCACCTCTTAATTGCTACCAGGACTGGAATTATCCACTTGGACCACAGCCCTGGCAGGACTTGCATTTTCCTCTGCCTTTCTTCCTGGACCTATCCACATGTTTGCCACATCCTCCTCTCTAATTTCTTCTTGTGCACTGTCTTATCCCAGGCTCCAACACAGTTCTTTATGCCCCTATCCTCTTTAACTTGTGTCCGGCTCTCTGACTGGTCAAAGCATGGATTTTGGAGCTCTGATATCGAATAGTCCTAGAGCTGATTTTTTTTTAATTACTCTAAGCCTCAGCTATTCCTTCTCTCTCTGTATATATTTTTAAAAGTTTGTCGTGAGGATTGAATTCACGTATGCAGATGCGAGCACCTAGTACACCTTCCTCTTCAAACCTGTTTGGAACAGAGCAGAACTTCTGTCTGTCTATCTATCTATCTCTCCATCCATTCTCCATAGATGCACACATCTCTCTATACATCTAGATATTTACAGCATATTCCATATCATCTATCTATCTATCTATCTATCATCTATCATCTATCTATCTATCCATAAACATATAGCAATAGATCAGACGACAGGTTGCACAGAAGACATTCACTAAAAGTAAGATTCCCTGCCCTCCTCCTCTCCAATCCAATGGTATAGGCAGGTTCCAGTGACTCTTGTTAGTTTGGGGGAAACGTCTCATTGTTCCTCAAAGGTCTTTCTTTTTCCTTTCACTCATTACCTTATTCTTACCGCTACTATTCTCAGTTCTCCTCATTGAGCTCTTATATCTCTCCTTCTTTTAATAGGAGCAAGTTTCTGAATTCAGGCTGTGGCCCTTACATAGTTTTAGAGATTGTTGGTCCTCAAAGTGTGGTCCCGATAGTAGTCCTATAGACTACTTCGGGCTTCTGTCACCCGAGACCAAACTTAGGAAGATGGCAGTGGAGGCTCATGGAGTCAGTGACTAAACCTCCAGGTATTCGGAATAACCTGACAATTTGTGAGAGAATGGTTACTATTCAAACCACATACTATGATTATTATGATTCAATGTAAGGTGAAGTCAAGGGCTGTGCTGAGGACTTAAAAAGAAATCCCTGTAGTAAGGATATTAAAATATTGACATTGATATTGAAATCAGTCATTCAAATATTTTGCTTGAAGCAATTATGATTTTCCTCTCTGATGCAAAAGTTTGTTTGCTGCTTTGATGTATCTGATTTCTGACGTTTTTTTCTTGAAAAATGCTTTTAGAAAACGTCTCTGCTTGAGATTATTAAATGTTAATTTCTGCCAGGCAAAAAATTAGGCTGGAAGCATAAACTACACCAAAAACTTTGTCATGATACTAAGATTCTTCAGCAAAAATCCGAAACATCTGAAGTTTCAAATCTAAAAATGAGGTCTTCTGTAGAAAATAACAGGCAAATCATAGCAAGTGACCTTAATCTCTGTATGTGACCCCAGAAAGAGGAGACACAGAGGGTCTGAATAATCTTGATTTTTTTAAAAAAACAACTCAACCTCATATTAAAATATTCCAAGACAGTTTTTTTTTGTTTTTGTTTTTGTTTTTGTTTTTTTGTTTTGTTTTGTTTTTTTAAAGATTTTATTTATTTATTAATGAGAGAGAGAGAGAGAGACAGACAGAAAGAGAGAGAGAGAAAGGCAGAGACACAGGCAGAGGGAGAAGCAGGCTCCATGCACCGGGAGCCCGACGTGGGATTCGATCCCGGGTCTCCAGGATCGTGCCCTGGGCCAAAGGCAGGCGCCAAACCGCTGCGCCACCCAGGGATCCCCCAAGACAGTTTTATAAGGGCAAGTTGCAACCCCAGAACATAAAGTGATCTGTGCCAATTTACAACGGAAGCACAAGCATGAGACATACTGTGACTTATTTCCAGCCATACACAGAGGAGTTCTATAAAAAATGTAAAAGGAATGAAATAAACAACAAATTACCCACCAATATATACAGATGTATGTCTTTACAGAGAGGATGGTAGGAACACAGAGTGACATTATTAACTGTGATGGGACACTCTTGGTTCTATTTTCTGAGATGCTGCATATGCTTTATTTTTTTTTTTTTTTTTTTTTTTTTATTTATTTTTTTTTTTTTTTGCTGCATATGCTTTAAAGGTAAAGTAACCGGGATCCCAGAGGAACACAGAGGAACACAGAGAGTTTACATGGGAAGTTTCCAAGCTGATTCACAAAATATTAGCTCAACTTGAGAAACAAGATGAATGGACCCTCTAGAACGATTCCAGCCCTGGTTGTTGCTGCTGAAGTCATAACCAATTTTGTGTACTATAAATACAAAACTGTTGTAATAAACACCTAATATGAAGTAGAAGGGGAAAGCATTCACACTTTCAATTAACTTCTAAATTTTTCGAGCTGCTTTAAGTTCTTGTTGAAAACGAAGCTATTAACTGCCCACTCCAAGAAATATAGCATTTCTTGTTTTGTTTTATTATGAGAAGCACACACTGGAGACAAAAAGAATTGACATTAGAATAGAACCAGAAAGCTATTCCTCTTCTCGTCAATGCTGGTAAAGAAATCACTCAGTTTCAGAATGGGAATCATATCAGAATAGGAAATTAGAGAAGATGAGAAAAGTCTCTCTCAATCCACTAAAAACAACCATCATCACAGAGTTTATTCAATCCATCCGATTTTCTGAACTCATCCGCTTCTCATGCTGATAATCTTCAAGAGATCTGTTCATTGGTAAGGTTTTTTTTTTTTAAAAGATTTTATTTATTTATTCATGAAAGACACAGAAAGAAAGAGGCAGAGACAGAGGCAGAAGCAGGCTCCATGCAGGGAGCCCAATGTGGGACTCGATCCCAGGACCACGCCCTGAGCCCCAAAGGCAGCCGCTTAGCTGCTGAGCCACCCAGGTGTCCCTGTTCATTGTTAAGTTTTGAAGAGTCTACTCTTTCCTCCACTGTTTTGTACATTGGTCTAGATCTAGACACAGACCAATTTTGGAAAACCAAGGCATAGAGACAATAAAAGTCTCTGGTGTGAGCAAGAAGCAAGAAGACTCTGAGGTTGTGTCATTTATAGGTCTTGCTACCATTCTGGAAGTAGGAACAAGCCCTGAGAATTCTGTGCTGAATGCACTCACCCAACGTCACCTCTAAACTGTGCTGCTTAATTTATCATCCATTTATATGTGGTAGTGGGAGATAGCCAGTAAATTAACTTCATTTCAATCTTAGACTGGTGATTTATAGCAGCAGTAATTCAATTGAAGAAAAATTATTATTTTTTAAAGTCATTTACTTCACTAATGTCTATATAAACAGAGAAGTGTACAGATTAAAGAACAGATCATTTTAATTAAATCATTTAGTATAGAACATCTGGCCAAATCACTCTGTCAACCAAAACATAATGGTGAGGGAAAAAACTGGCTTCATATTTTTGAGAATGTTCTGTAATTGTCCCCCCAAAAGATATGGCCATCATGTGCAGCGTGCTTTATATTTGGGGGTGATCGGTGACTTTTTCAATAGATATCATAGCATACTTCCTTAAATTTTACTATTATTCCAGCGTCAGAATAGACCTATTTGAATTATTTCCTTTTTCATTTGTAAAGACAGTAGCCTCCTTATGATATGCGTATGTATGTCATGACTAGTCTTTATCCTTTCGCCTTTTGAAGTATTTAACTCAATATGACCTTAAGAAGTAGCAGAAAAAGTTAGACCTTGGTGATCTCCCAAGATGCTTCTCTTATCCACTGGTGTAATAGAAAAACTTAATTTGCATCACACATCACTTACTACAAAGCAGATTTAAATATATCAGTTTTTGGTGACTAAACGAATGGCTACTAGGGACCAGAATGTATGGTTTTAAAAATCTAAGCTTTGGCAGAAAACAGACCTGGATTCAAATTCCATCTCCTGAATTTACTAACTATGAGCTAGGGCAGGTTTCCTCATCTATGAGATGAAGAGCATGAAGCATTCTTCACAGAGTTGTAAGGATTAAGTAAGGTAAGGTAGGCAATAAGCTGCTGCTCTTACTGCATTGGGGGATTTTCTAAAGGTAGGTTATTAAACCCTGTGCTCATGAGAAAAGAAAGGCTCTAAAATTATGGGATGTGCCCAAGGTCAAACAGCCAATACTTAGGGACTAAAGCAAGCAAGGACTCTAAGTCTCGAGCTCCCCACCCAGCACCCCCAGCCCCCCAAAGAAAGCTTCCCCCCTTCTCCCATACCACCCCCCCCCCCACACACACACACACACTGCTTCCATGGTCAGTAAAATGACTACGGGATGGCTTCCTGTCTTCTGAGCTGGAATACACCTGGGCTGTGATAGCTCTCCTGCTTCTGTGGTCTGTACTGTACCACCTCACTGAGACGTGATCTCAGACTGTGTCAGTCTCCCTACACGTGGGTTTTGCTCTCTGTAATCACTGTAAGATGCTTCACTTAGTCTCACTGTTTTCTGTTCACATTCTGAAGAAAGAGGTTTTTCGAGAATGTCGGCAGACAAGTGGTCTGGTGAGCCTTGCCATCTAAAATCCCCATGTCGGGAGGCCTGGGTGGCTCAGTGGTTGAGCGTCTGCCTTTGGCTCAGGTCATGATCTTGGGATCCTCGGATTGAATCCAGCATCGAGCTCCCTGCAGAGAGCCTGCCTCTCCCTTGGCCTATGTCTCTGCCTCTCTCTCTGTATCTCTCATGAATAAATAAATAAAATATTAAAAAAAAATAAAATCCTCATGTCAATATATATACTCAACCACTGATAAAATAACTCAGATGTATGTATTACTTTTGACAGACCATACCCACTTCTCCGTAATTTGGAGGTGCTATTTTATTTATAAATAAAACAGTTTTGTGATAAGGTTACTTGTAATCTTTGATTACTTGAATACTTTTACCAGCAACAAGCGTGGGACTTCTGGATTGAGAATGCCAAAAGGGGCTGTTTGTTTCTTTCTCGACACTGTTCCTTCACTTATGCCCATGGGGTTATAAAGATGGGGAATGTGTCCTAGGATGTGCTTGGTCAACTTGGTACCATTTGGAAATACATATTTCATTTGACAGCATTTATAAATCACATATTTTCCCCTCAGAATAACTTGCAGTGTGAAACTGCTTCCATATGTTTGAAATGGGTCTCTCCATTTTGCCGAGGGAGGGGGAAGAGAAATATAGTCTAGGTCCTATGACATGTTGAAGATTAATATTGAACAGGCACATGCACAGGTTTAAAATGGTATCTTTTTTATTTCAAGTAATTCTCCAGTGTTTCTGTGCTGCTAAAATTAAAGAGGTGATTTTGACACAAAGTATCCTATTAGTAAGAATTAAGTCACTCTTCACATAGGCTATTAATAAGTCAATATGGCTGAAGCATAGCTTGGTACGTTGAATTCAGATAAATTTAAGCTCTTCCTCTTCAGTAAAGAAGCACACTATTTTTAAATCCCTTCATGGATTCCAAGGACACAGGCCGGATGGAGAAGTTTGATTGCAACTTCTTCTAATTCCAAATCTCTTTTCCTTAAACGTATTCCTCTTTGAGCCTTTGAGCAAGCAGGAGAAAAGGCTCCTTGTTTTCTTGTTTCCACAGGAATAAATGGATGTTATTCCCCTGAGAACAAGACCTTCGAGGCCTAGGCCAGAAGAAAGGAGCAGAGCTGCCCACCCAAGGCGCTCATAAACCCAGAAGGCCTGGGCCTCATTCTCTTCTTGGGAACTCACAGAAGCCGGCAGGCGGGCTGACGTCCCTGAAATGCCCCGCTGGCCCTCAGGCACAGAAATGAGCAGGAACACAGTGATGCCTGCTGCAGACACCTTCTTGAATGGACTTAGAGCTAATTTGGCAGAAGTATAGGCCAGGTAGCAATTTGTAACACTTCCCAGAAACGTTTTGTTCACCATGCTACAAGAGACAAACTTACACTTTCCAAATTTATGTGACTTGGAAGATTCTCAAGAAAACAGAGATGAATCCTTTAAATTTATTCATTTTTTTCCTTCAAGTTTTCATAATCATTGAATTATCATGACAAGTCGGGATGGATTAGAGGAGATACAGTAATCGAGTGATTTAAATGTTGTTTTTTGGTTTTTACTGTGGAAAATATACATAAAATTTCTCATTTAACTATTTAAAATGTACAGTTCAGTGACATTAGGTATATTCGCACTGAGGCATAACTATCACCACCATCCATTTCGAGAACTTTTTCATCATCCCAGAGTAAAACGCTGCCCACGAAGCACTAACTCCTCATCTGACTGTCCCCAGACCCTGTAACCACACTCAGCTCTCTCATTCTATGAATCCAACTGCTCTAGGACACCTCGTGTAAGTGGAGTCATACAATATTCATCATTTTGTATCTGACTTATTTCTCTGAGCATAATACCTTCAAGGTTCATCTATGCTGGAGCATGTGTGAAGAATTTCATTCCTTTATAAGGCTGAATAAATATTCCAGTGTGTGTATGTAGCATATTTTGCCCCCCCCCCCTTTTTTTAAATCAGCTTTTCTTCATTTGCCTTCTCTTCTTTCCCTTGTTTTCATTTGGCTGCATATTTCTCTCTAGCGCCCGGTTCCTTGCCTCCTCACATTTCCTGTTTCTCCTTCCTGACCCCTTGTATACTCATCATTTTCTCTACATGCTTAATATTAGGATTATTATACAAATAAGTACTCTTTCAATGGGTATTTTAAATGAGATAAAATGCAAGTTTATCTTGTCTTAATTTTTTTAGCCATTTTAGGTCCTTTTTCTTATGCTGGCCCTTACATGATAAAATTCTCAGACATAGAAGGAGTATAGTACCAGCTTTTTGCTCTAACTATAAACTTTGAGTGAGTCACTTCTCTCCTCTGGTTTTAGTGTTCTGGTGATGATCAGTTGGCCTAAGTGGAGTGTGAAGCTCTAGTATTCAGTGATTGAGGAATATTAACCACTTGGATGAACTTTGAGGGGATAAGTCATGATTTATTTAATAAACATTATGTGCCTGGTATGAGCATGGTCATCAACAATAACAATATTTTGAATTTAAGCCTTAAAATGTGAGAAATATTTACAAATATAGAAAGATGTTTGGCACCTCTATTATGGTGTTTTTTGAAGATTTGGTTTCTAAATCTTTGGTTTTTTTTCCCTTTATGTTTGTAGCTGGAGTTGTTTGCTACGAGTCCCTTAAAATCTACTTTGCTTCATCCTACAATCACTTCTACTATTTAAATTTACCTTAGTCAATTTTCAGAAAGAAAAATGGCAAATAATATCAAAACATTAATCCATACTTGAGCATGAAGTTCCTTATGTCAAAGTTGGTCTTGTTGAAGAAAGAGCTCCTCATAATCCGTGGCACTGGTATAAGTCTTACTCACACTCAGTTTATAAAAACACACATACACACAAATCATTATCTGTGCCTCCATTTCTCTGTAAGACAACTAAAGTTTAACACAGACAGCCTTAGACCTAAAACATCCATTTCCAAAAAGAAGGCTATCTTCCTTGCTTAACCCTGTCCTCTCCAGATGGTCACATACCTTCTTGTCATGAATTACCTCCTTTTATCAGAGCAAGAAAGGTTGGTGCCAATTATTTAAACCAGTCATTACAGATCCCTACCTGAGAGGGACAATCAAATTACTGAGCTGTAGTGTCTGGAGGTCTGGTAGTTTCTCTGCATCTGCTGAGGGAAAGGAATTTGTGTCCTGTTAGCCTTGGGTTCTTTTCAGACATGAAGCCCATCTTGCACTGATACAGGACAGTTACAAAAGTCTTTCTTCTTTCTCCTGTTCGAGTATATAGGTCAGTTTGCATTTCCTCCGTTAGAGTTTAACCTCTGTCTCCTTCTGGACAAAGCCCTTTTGCTGTAGCTTTAGTTAGTATCAAAAGCCACCTTCAGACTATCAGCTCTTGCCAGTAGTCTGGATCTTTCTCCTATGACCTTGCGCTTACTTATTGCCCATCCACACAGGGTGAGTCATTTGATTACTAGGTAGAAGGAAGACGGGTATTTACTGCATTTTGAATCCTGACTTTTGGATGTTATGCTAGTTTTACCAACAGATTTCATTAAAAAGCAACTCAGGTGTGAAACTTACCTTGCCTAAATGTTAAGATTTCAAGTCAAGTTAATGATTTAATATAATAGTTGAGCCAGCACTTTGAATAAAGTCTTCAGTTTAAATAAAATACCGAATGATAATAACGGCTCTTACTTAACCCCTTTTTAATTTGGAGTTTTGGACACTTCTTGTTTCTTTTGTTAAAATCCAAATCTTTTCTCCAAGGCCATATCGGCCCAGTTCTAAAAGTGATACATTGCTATCTTTCACACTTTGTGCAGTGTAAGAGATGGAGACCATGCAGCTATTTAGATTTAAGTGAAAACCACTAGCCTGGTAAACAGGCCACTTTATCACCTATTTGTTTTAGAGTCAAATACACCCTGTTGGGAGACAGTTGGATATGGTGAGCAGTTTATATAGAAATTGATTGCTGACTTCAATAACAACACCTTTTAAACTGAACCACAAACTGAGTTCAAGGGCCAGCCATCACACAGATCATTTTCAGGTACTTAGTTGAGCATCTATTTTGTGCCCCCATACGAGGAAGAGACCGTGGGCTAAAGCACAGGCTCTGGAGTTTCTTGGGTTAGGATCTTAGAGAAGACCCCAGCTATGAGGTCTTGATGTTATCTACCTCACAGGACTTTCATAAAGAAATGAACTAACACATGCAAAGTGCTTAAAACAGTGCCTGGCATATGACAAAATGTGATTTGTTTATAGGTGACATGTTAGCACTGTGCTTGTCCTGGTATAAACCCAGGAGACTGCTACCAAAGAACTGTTACAACACAGTTGAGGAGACAACATCAAAATGAATGAAAGAATTAGGGGCAATCACAGAATTTTGGTTTTGAAAGGATCTTATAGGCCTCCTAGTAGAACTTACCATCTGAGGTGTCTAGAGGATTCTGAATAGATGGCCTTCTGTAACACAGCATAAGGGTTAGGATGGATGCTATTGCCAGAGGCTACCAGCCTGTGTGCAGCAGCACCGTGCTATCTATGTGTGCCAAGATTCATCCCATAGGGCCAGCCTCTTGTCTTCAACCCCAAAATGTCGTACAATCTCAGTTTCATCTATGTGGTTACGTGTATCAGTAAATTTATTCCTTTTCTACTACCGGGTAGTATTCCAGTTTACGGACATGCCACAGTTTGCTTATCCCTTTATCTGCTTATGTACATCTGGGTTGTTCACATGTTGGAGTTCACAGGTATACAATCTACTATGAACATTCTTCTGCAAGCTTTTGGTGGACCTTTCATTTCCATTTCTCTTGGGAAAATACCTAAGAATGTAATAGAGGGGGCAGCCTGGGTGGCTCAGTGGTTTAGCGCTGCCTTCAGCCCAGGGCCTGATCCTAGACATCCGGGATCGAGTCCCATGTTGGGCTCCCTGCATGGAGCCTGCTTCTCCCTCTGCCTGTCTTTCTCACTCTCTCTCTCTGTCTCTCATGAATAAATAAATAAAATCTTTTTTTTTTTAAAGAATGTAATAGAAGATCATAGGGTAGGCATAGATTTAACTATAAAAGAAACTGCCAGACTATTTTCCAAAGTGGTCATACCACTTCACAACAATAAATGGGAGTTCTGGTTGTTCCATGTTCTCTGCAACACATCATCATTGGTGTTTTTAACTTGAGCCATTCTAGTGGATGTGAAGTGATCTCTCACAGTGCTCTTTTTTTTTTTAAAGATTTTATTTATTTATTCATGAGAGACACAGAGAGAGGCAGAGACACAGGCAGAGGGAGAAGCAGGCTCCATGCAGGGAGCCTGATGTGGGACTTGATCCCAGGACTCCAGGATCATGCCCTGGGCCGAAGGCAGGTGCGTAACCACTGAACCACCCAGGCGTCCCTCTCACAGTGTTTTTAATTTGCATTTTTCTGATGACTAATTATGTTCAGTATTTTTTGATGCGCTTATTGGACATTTGTATAACCTTTTTCTAAAGTGTCAGATCATTTGCCTATTTTTATTTATTTTTATTTTATTTATTTATTTATGATAGTCACACAGAGAGAGAGAGAGAGTCAGAGACACAAGCAGAGGGAGAAGCAGGCTCCATGCACCGGGAGCCCGACGTGGGATTCGATCCCAGATCTCCAGGATCGCGCCCTGGGCCAAAGGCAGGTGCCAAACCGCTGCGCCACTCAGGGATCCCCCATTTGCCTATTTTTAAATCAAATTGTTTATGCTGAGTTCTTTACATATTCCAAGCTTTTTTTCAGATCTATATATCACAAATGTTTTCTCCCAGTCTTCTTCTTTTTTTTTTTAATACTTTATTATTTGAGAGAGAGAGACAGAGATAGTGACAGAGATAGCAAGAGCGAGGAGGAAAGGGAAAAGAAGGCTCCTCACTGAGCAGTGAGCTCTACATGGGGCTAGATCCCAGGACCCCAGGATTCTGATATAAGCCGAAGGCAGATGCTTAACTGACTGAGCCACCCAGGTGCCCCTCAGTCTTCTCTTTTCTTGTATTAATGCTATCTTTTAAACAACAAATAGTTTTAATGTTGATAGTCTAGTTTATTTTTTCGTGTCTGTCTAAAAATTATCTATTACAAATTTGTGAAAATATTTTCCTATGTGTTCCTAAGCTTTTGTGTTTTCATATTTCATCTCAAACTAAGTTTTGTGTGAGGACTGTAACAAGGTCCATTTTAAGTGACATCTTTAGCCATTTGTTCCAGAGCTATCTCAAAAAATACCATCTTTTCTTTCTTTGAATCATCTTAGTATCTTTGTCAAAAATCAATTGGCCAAAAATGAATGTGTCAATTTCTGGGCTCCCTCTTCTGTTTCAATAATCAATTTTCTCTCCTTATACCAATATTACGCCATCTTGATTATTATGGCCTGAAATCCAAAGCATAAGTTACCACCTTTGTTCTTCTTTTTCAAGATTCATCTAGCTATTTTAGGTTCTTTGCATTTACTTATAAATTTTAAATTAGCTTGTCAATGAAAAAGAAAAGCGTCTGCTGGAATTTTGATTGAGATGACCTTGACTCTTTAGATCCATCTGAGGAGGATTGATATCTTAACAATATTGAGCCTTCCAATTTGTGATTTAGTTCATCTTCTTTAACTTTTCTCTGCAATGTTTATTTGTTTTAAGTGTATAGGTCTTGCACATATTTTGTTAAATTAATACTTAAGTATTTTTTATAAAAAAGGTACTACTAAAAGAATAAAAAATTTCAATTTCCATTCATTCTTTGCTAATATATAGGAATACATTTTTTTTTTTTGTATATTGACTTTGTATGCTGTTATCCTGTGACCTTGGTAAACTCATTTATTAGTTCTACTATTTTTTCCTAAAGTAGATTCTTAAAGATTTTTCTATACCGAGTATCATTCATCTGTGAATATAGTTTTTTTTTCCAATATGTGAGACTTCTATTTCTTTTTCTTAACCTACTACACTGGCTAGGACTTCAGTCCTACTCCATAATGTTGAATAGAAGTGCTTATAGCAGACATCCTTATTTTCTTCCCAATCTTAGTAGGAAAGTATTAAGTCTTTCATTGATAGTGAAAGTACTATGTTAGCTGTCAGTTTTTCAAAAATATTCTTTATCAGGTTGAGGAAATTCCCTTCTATTCTAAAACTTTTAGAGTTTCTGCATGAATGGCAGTTGAAATTTTTTTTTTTTTTGCATCTTTCTGGCACAGCGTTAATCATAATATTCCTTTATTATCCTTCTAATAGCTATAGGATCTATAATGACACTCTCTGTCATTTCTAATAGAGGTAATGTTTTGTTTCCTTTTATGGAAATTAAGAGTTTATTAATTTCATTAAAATTTTCAAAAAAATAACTCTTGGGAATCAGAGATGAGCAAGATGTTTTTTCTTCTAGTTTTGGTTTTAGGAAAAGTCAAAATGAAGGTTGTTTTGTCTTTGCTTTTTTAAAAAATATTTTATTTATTTATTCATGAGAGATACAGAGAGAGGCAGAGACACAGGCAGAGGGAGAAGCAGGCTCCCCGCAGGGAGTCCGATGTGGGACTCGATCTCGGGACTCCGGGACTACGCCCTGGGACGGAGGCAGGCACTAAACCACTGAGCAACCCAGGCATCCCGGTTTTTACTATTTAAAGTTCATATTCAGAAATTTAATTAGGGATGGCTTTGGGCAGCTATGGCTTTAAAAAATTTTTGGTAAAATACAGATACCATAAATTAGCATCTTAATCATTTTTAAGGTAGCAGTTCAATAGTGCTAACTGCATTCACACTGTTGTGCAACCAATCTTTAGAACCTACTCATCCTGCAAAACTGAAACACTATAACATTAAATAATAACCTCTTATTCCCTCTCCCAGCCCCTGGCAACTGCCATTCTGCTTTCTGTTTTGGTGAATGACAACTCTAGCAATCTCATATTAATAGAATCATATAGTATTTATCTTTTTGTGACTTGCTTATTTCATTTGGCATAATGTCCTCAAGATTCATCCATGCTGTAGCATGTGTCAGAATTTCCTTTCTTTTTAAGGCTGAATAATATTTTATCATATGTATACACCACATTTTGTCCATCTATTCATTTGTCAATGGACGATGGGTTGCTTCCACCTTTTGGCTATTGTGAATAATGCTGCTAATGAGCATTGGTGTAAAGTATCTATTTGAGTCTCTGCTGTCACCTCTTTTCAGTTTATGCCTAGAAGTAAAATTGTTGGATCACGTGATAATTCTATTTTTAGTTTTTGAGGGACTGTCATACTGTTTTCCACAGCAGATGTACCATTTTGTATTCCCACCAACAATGGATAAGTGTTCTAATTTCTCCACATTCATGCCAACACTTGTTATTTTCCAAGGTTTTTTTCTTTTGATAGTAGCCATCCTAATGAGTGTGAGGTGGGAAAATGAAGTTTAAGCCATTACATATATTTTCCAAATCCATATATATATATATATATATATATATATATATATGGCCATCCATTAAGGAGTTTTCAATGGAAAGGACTCCTGTAGTGTGTGGGAGCTTGAATGTGATCAAATCTAATAGAATATGAACTCTCTCCTTTCTAATTATTTTAAAGTAGTCTATATTTGTTTCCACCAATCTGTGCCTTTAAATGTGAGTAAAATGGTTTTGCAGATAGAACAAGACTCCTAGTTGGTGATCTTACTGATGTTCTGGGAGAGTGGTATATCCTGACACCATGAGGACAGAACTCCTGTGCTCAGAGCCTTCCCACACCTTGCCTATGTATCTCTTCAGCAGGCTATTCATTTACTTCCTTTATAATAAAATGGTAATCAAAAATACAGGGCTTTCTTGAGTTCTATGAGTCATTTAGCAAATTTTAAAACCTGGGAGAGTTGTGGGAAGCCTTCAATTTGTAGCCATGCAGGCAGAAACGCAGGTGGCTTGGAGACACCTGAAATTTGTAGCTGGTGTTTTGAAATGATCAGTCTCATGAGACTGAGCCCTCAACTTTTGGAGTTACTAAGTCTGGATAATGCCAGAATTGAATTAATTAGTAGCACACCCAGCTGGTGTTAGAACAAGCAAATTCAGAAGGGATCTCAATGCATCTTGAGTATTTGCAGAGAAGATCCTTTGATATGAATCAATGAAGAAAATTAAACATTGTAATATTAGGAATAATGGATTTTACGAGTCAGCAGAAAGTAGGCCTAAATAACTACATAACCTTGGAAAAATCACTTGACTTTGAGGATTCCCAGTTTTCACATCTTTGAAATTGAGGATAATGCTGCATTATCCTCAATTAACAATGGCTGAACAATAACAATGGTTAACTTTATGTGTCAACTTGGCTGCACCACAGTGCCTGATATCTGGTCAAACATTATTCTGGATGTCTTTGTGAGGGTGCTTTTGGATGAGATTGACATTTAAACTGATGGACTATGCGTAGAGCAGATTGCTCTCTAGGATGTTGGTGGGCCTCATCTAATCAGCTGAAGGTCTGGACATAACAAAAGACTGACCTGCCCTAAGCAAGAAGGAATTCTACCAGCAGACTGATTTCGGATTTCAACCACAACGTTGGTCAGCTCTTTGCCTGGGACTATAGCCTGATGGCCCACACAGAGGATTTTGGACTTGCCAGTTTCCCAATTGTGTGAGGCAATATCTTAAAATATATATTTTTTTATTTTAAAATATTATTTATTTATTTGAAATACAGAGAGAGAGAGAATGCAAGTACAGGAAGGGGCAGAAGGAAAGGGAGAGAGTCTCAAGCAGACTCCACACCAAGCTCGGAGCCCCAGTGGAGGCTCAATCCCAGGACCCTAAGATCTTGACCTGAGCTGAATTCAAGTCAGACGCTCAACTGACTGAGCCACCCAGGTGCCCCTTCAATAAATTTCTATCTTTATCTCTGTCTCTGTCTCTATCTATCCACACACATACACACATACACAAACACACACATCCTATAGATTCTGTTTATCTGGAGAATCTTGACTAATATACTACCTCACCTGACTATTGTAAGAATTGAATAAAGAAATGTATTGAAAATTGTGTAATTTTTAGGCTACAGCATTATAAAACATAAATCTGGTTAAGTGTGCCTAGTACATACAGTAATGTGTACTGAACTTTGTTGAAGTTTTGTAGGCATAAATCAATGTTTACAAATATAGTCTCAGATCAATGTTATAGATAAATGGATTTGAACTCTCACAGAAGCTATCAGACAGCAACAGTTAGAGAGAGGAGCCAGCCTACTGACCTTTAGTTCTGGACTATATTGAATCTGTTGCTGTAGAATATAAATACCACGTAGACTGGAAACCATGGTTTAGTTGGCTTGATTCAACTGATGTGCCCAGTGACTGGCACAGTGCTTTGCATAGTCATTGTTCAGATAGCTGTTAAAGAATAAGTGACTTTTATCTAAGTGATCATCCAAAAAGTAGTTTTATAACATGAAGCGCTTTAACATAGAGCATGGAAGGTTAGAAAGTATATACATGTTGAATCTGGTTATGCCCTCTCAAGAGTTAAATGTCAGTTAATTATGATCTGTATGTTAACCTAAAAAGCTGGAACCTTGGTGTGGCTGAGGGTAGGCCAAAACCACAAACTCAGAATGCTTCCGTGAATAAATCCACAGCTGGACCTCACTCTCTAAAACTAATGGCTTTGCTTTCTTGGAACTTCGCTAAACTTTGCATAATAGCAAGGTGCAAATATAGCTTGGAGGAAAAACCAAGGCCACCATACTGAATGAATACTTTTAAACTCTCAAACACTAACTAGTATGCTATTTAGCAGCATAGCAAACACTGCCCAGTGTCACTTGTCAATTCAGACCTCTCAATGACAGTTCTTACAGCAGTCAATGGCCAGTCTGGATCGCCTTAGCATACTTTACAACTCTATGGATTGTGGTTTATGTGGGCTGATATTTTGAGACTCGGTTGTGGAAGAATATGGTTGCTTTCAAAACATTCTAGGCAAAAGCTTCAGTATGAGAAAAGAGACCAGACTTCTAGTCTTGTTGGTATTTTGGGAAGTATGTCATCATAATGATTTTTCCAGTGTCCTCTGGTTATGGCCAATAAGAGGAGAGAACATTAAGACAGCCTGCCTTAAATTAAAACAACAGCGGGATAGTATTTCCACTTATAAAATTGGGGGAAATTTTTAAAAGTAATGCCTAGTACTACTGAAGATATACCCCTGAACTTCTGATTGGAGGACCAATTGGCAAAAAAACGAACACAAAATCTTAGAAACATACATATCCTTGACCTCACAATTCCACCACTAAGAATGTATCCCCCCCAAAATAATCTTATCTCTGCAATGATTTACCCATTAGCTTATGTGAAACACATGTTGTTTGTAATAGTGAAAAATAAAAATAAAATGTCTAATCACAGAGAACTTCCTAAGAAATTTGTTATATCCATATAAAGGAATAGTATGCAACTGTTAAAAATAAGGTTGTAGAAGAATATATGATGACATGGAAATTTGTTCATAATCAATTATTAAATTAAAAAGCAGTTTACAAAACAATGACATATGAAATAACTATTTAAAAATCAAGCAAAAGAATAAGTTGTACATATGCACAGAAGCAAAGGCTAGAAGACTATACATTAAAATGTTAATAGCAACTATTTTTGGGTGATGATTTTTACCACCTCCTTTATGCTCCCCTAACAAATTGTATATAATAAATATGTTAGGAATTGGAGGGGGAGGTTACTTTAGACATTTAAAACAAAATGAAAAGCTGACAAAAAAAAAAAACCTATGATGAATTAGGGTTTACTAATTGAAGGGAAAGAATTTTACAGTACTATGATTAAACCCTGGCACATTCCAGGACTTTACATCCTAAGGCAGTTAGTTTAAAATAACTTATATAATCCCTGATGATACAGAATGGTCCTAAAAGTTTTTGCTGTTTCCATTTATTATATTTTCTATCCACACTATGCCAAGCCTTGTGCAGCATGAGGTGCAGGAACTAATGCAGGGAGGTGGCCTGACAGCTCATGCAAATGTCAGCACACAGATGCCACCTTGGAAGTGGGAGGTTTTAGCCTGCTAGCCAACACTTTCCATTCCACTAAAATCTAAAACTATGTCTATGGAAAAGTAAAAAGCTCTTAGCCTAGATCCATACATAGATCCATCAGCAGCTATTGAGGGCAAGTTAGAAATATCTGAGGCCATTCTTAACCTCTGGGGAATGATGATGTCATCTATGACAGCACCCTGCCTTTTTCTCAAGTGCCCCTTGCTGTCAGTGACAGAATGGATTGGAGGGATCATCTTGTCTACTCATGTCAACCATCTGCCACTAATTGATGCAGCTGGGGAGTGGATTTGAAATTTTAAAAAGATTGATGGTGAAAATGGCTGCCAGGTAGATAGTTTAGTCTGAATGAGCACCCATCGTGTGAAATGCGACACTTTCCCCTGTCTGGCTCCAGCTGTTCCTACATTATAACAGGGAAAGAGCCAAGAATATATTTATTTTTCCCACAAACAAATGAGTCAGAGACCCAGGCAAAAATTAGACTTAAACTTTAAATCCAAAAGTGTGACATTAGTGGCAGGACAGGGAAGATAGTTCCAGGCTAACTTAAAGCTGGTGTCAGCGAATTCCCCTTGTAGCTGATCCAGCTTTACCTGGATGGGTGTTTTGAATTACCCAAGGCTAGTATACTCTAGAAAAATGACAGAGGCCAGAAGTTTAAGCACATAAACTTCATAATGACAAGTCCAAGGGATGTGCATTCTTGATAGTCTCCCATAGTCCTTTAAAAACCAATAGTGAATCCAAGTTAACTCACCCTTAGGCATCACTATTATGCCTATTCTCAGAGTTAAAAAATCAAATATTGTAAAGCATTTCACAACCAGGTTCCCCAGGTCCTTCCCCAGCCTACCATTCTTCCTGGAGTGCAAATGGCCAGGAAATCACTGAACACATAGTGCATTAGCCTGGCTGACTCACCTTGCTGTCGCTGGTCTTCTGGAAACTTCAGTTTACAGGTGGACAAACTGTCAAACAGGTGGCTGCTGCCTTTTCTTTGTATAGTAGACATGGTGCTGGCAATATGGCTGTGGGTCCAGTATCACTGGGGCATTTCCTGCCCTTGGTCAGTTACCTAAAATGCTCTTCACCAGATACCCAGAGCCACAGAGGTACATGCAGATCCTGTCCTTGAGTGTAAAACATTTACTTCTCTAATAAACTTCCAAAGTGCTTCCTAGTCATGGTTCTTGAAATAAATATTTGCTAGCATAACTTCCCCTACATATAAAGATGCCAATTCGTTTGGATAAAAACACAACTTAATTCTTCTTTCATTTCAGAGCACTTTGGAGCTTTCCCCTTATAATGTAAAATCCTACAAGATAACTATTTCTAACCAACTACAGTTTTTGGCAGTTTTTGACATCTGCTGACATGAAATCTAACGCCTCTGGTATTTAGAGAGGACTGCTAGAGTAATAGTCACAAAATTTTTAAAGTGCTGCTGAGTTAAATCAAGTGATTTCTAAGCCTGGTCTGAGTTACCCTCCGTGACAGCTGAAAGTGAACAGTTCTTAAGGGAAGCTGAAGGAGGAGGAGCCGAGTGAGCTAGGCTGATTAGCATAAAGAGGCAGGCAAGAAATGGCATTGGAGTTGCTTTGAATAATAGTGACCAAAGCAGGGATTCTAAAAGGATGCCCTGGTGTTACAGTAATTACATATCTGACTTTGCTACGTTGTAATTAAAACAAAATATCAGAGCAGGGGTTTATACTGCACGGCTACTCATTTGTATAGGCAACATCTAAAGGATATAACAGAACTGGTAATGAGCTCATGGAAATATACTGCTGGAACTTTCAGTTTCTGTAAACACCTCTGAATCTTCAGAAGCGGGCAGTTATAGAGCAGCCTGCCTGCCATTGCAACTATTTGGAGTTCTGGAAGACAAATAAACACATTAGACATCTTTCCAGAAATCTATCTCTGTTTCCCCTTAGACTATTTCCACTTCCAGGTCATAAAACAAAGCTTTGTCCAGTTTCCTTGTACTGAAATAGCATATTTCATTGAACTATTCATTGAAATAATAGAATATTTAATTACTGTTCAAAGAACATACCCTGAACACCTCTCATATAACTTGGAAGCCTCCTACCTCTGAAGTTGTAATGAATGCTGGGAGATCCTGCCCTTCAAGATTCACAGCTCTGTAGATTCTGAACAAGTTAGGGGGGGCCTGGAACGAAGGAGGAAGGCAGAGTAGAGTGTCCAGCCTCAAAGTCTGGGTGCCGCAGCTTCCTGGGCATATTTGGAAATTGGTGCTAAACCTGACCCCCTAACTAGGTGACCCCCAAGCCAGATGTGGGCAGGTGTCCTCCTTGTACTTTGATACAATTAACAATAATTCCCCAAGCATACTCTGAGTTATGAAAACTCTTACGATATGTTGATTGTTCTTTCATAATTACTATGATTTATTAAACTGTTTTTATTATTTTAATAGTTTACCTATTGCAGTTTTAGGCCTCTCACAGTGCGACAGGTTGTAGAAGTATGCAGCTATTTGGAAAGAGTTACGAGAGAACCATAGTTTCTGCTTTACCGGTTGGCATTTATCTCCTACGGTCATGGTGGAAGGCTGGTGGAGGCATAAAGCTATTGATATTCTATCAAGTTGTGGACCTCACCAATAAGCATATTATTATATAGGTCAAATAATCCACAAAATTGTAAGCCAACCCTTGAGGAAATTGGATTCTTAAAAACATGCTTCTTAGTGAGAAATTTAAAATGTGTATATGATGGGCAGCCTGGGTGGTTCAGTGGTTTAGCGCCGCCTTCAGCCTAGGGCTGAAGATCCTGGAGACCTGGAATCAAGTCCCATGTTGGGCTCCCTGCATGGAGCCTGCTTCTCCCTCTGCCTGTGTCTCTGCTTCTCTCTCTCTCTCTCTCTCTCGTAAATAAATAAAATCTTTAAAAAAAATAAAAATAAATAATAAAATGTGTATATGAATAGGTAGAAAGAATAGCATAATAAGTCCTATACACCATCACTTGGATTCAATCATTGTCAACTCATGGCCAATCTTATTTCAAATCTATTTCATCACAGCCACTCCCACACCCCACCCCACTATTGGATTTAAAGCTTCCCACAGACTGTTGCATTCATAAATATTTCAATATGTATTTCTAAAATGCAAAGACTCTGAAAAATAAAGCCATAATAAAATTGTCACCTTTTTAATATTTAAACACAACCCCTTAATGTAATTGAATATTAAAATGGTGGTCTTATTTTCTTGATGTTCCATAATTAAAAGAAAAAAATACATTTTGTTCAAATTGGGACCCCAAGGTCCACACACTGTCTTTGGTTGATATGTATCCTAAGTCTTTTTCATTCTGTAGGTTTCTTTCTGAGACAAAATGTTGCATACGGATTAATAACTACACTTACCCTGATTTATGTCTGATTTTTCAAGGAAGCCCCTAGATGCCTCCATTTTTCTTATGCATGTAAAACTGAGGGGGAAAAAAGGGAAAAGGAATGGTTAACTAACCACAGAGGCTAAGACAGCCAACTTTCTAGCTTTCCGTTAGCGTCCTGTGTAATCTTGAAGCATGTACATGACATCTCTGAGTTTGTGTCTTCATTCGTCAAAAGAAACAGACATTTGGTAAGCAATGCAAGAAATTATTCAACATTCATTCTGTGGCTATAAAGACCTGTGAAAGGAAGGAGTACTCTGCTTTGTCTTTGGCTACGGCCTGAAGAGAAAGAAGTAGATTTAAACCTAAAAATATGAGTAGGATTTGGGAATGTATTTGAAAATCTAAGCCCTCGATTTTCAAACCTGGCTGTGTAATTACTCTGGGAATGTCATAAAGATAGAATTCCTGAGCCCCAACTACAGAGTTGGAGGTATGGGGTAGTGTCTGGAATATATATGTATATACACACACACATATATTAAGAATATGTATTATATATATTATATACATGCATATATATAATATATATATTCTTTTTAACCTGACTTTCTCCCTCCAGCTTCATTGACACAATGAACACATAACCATTGTGTAAGTTCAAGGTGTACAACATGGTGATTAGAAACTTTTATATCTTGAAAGATGATCAGCACTATAAGGTTAGTTACCACCTCTAGCCTGTCACACAATTACCATTTGTTTTTTGTGGTGGGAATGTTTAAGATCTATTCTCTTAGTAACATTCAAGTATATGATATTGTAGGATTAGCTATAATCAACGATCCTATACATTAGACCTCCAAACTTGTCAACCTTATAACTGTGAAGTTTTACTCTTTGACCAATATACTTCCCACTTCCCCCACCCCCAATCCCTGGTAACCATCACACTACTCTCTATTGTTCTGAATTTGGCTTTTTTAGATGGAATATTTTTTAAAGTCCTCTTATCAGGGTAAATAAACAATCTGCTTACATAGACCTGGTTTTCTCCATTATTTCATTCATTATATCTTTCCTGAGAGCTGATGCAACCAAACAAGAACTCCTTAAATGTAGTTTCCAATGCCACAACATAGGGAAGGGACTAGGGACCATACCGGGGGAGACTCCCTGAGCAGCTCCTCTTTGTCCTATGGTTGTGCATCATTGAGTCAGCCCTGGGCAGTGACCCCGTGATTGATTACTTGAGTTAAGGAGATTCCTGGGCTCCTACATTGCATGTTGAGTCACATGCCTTCTCTGGGAGGAGTCTCTGTTTTGGCTCACCAGTTTCCACTGGAAATAACCCAGTGCAGCTGAAAGCAGTATGTTATAGGAATAAAAAAACTAACATCAGCTGTATCAGCCATAGTAAGAATCAGCGATAGTAAGCCATACCCTTATTTTTCAGAGACACTACTAAGTTAGTAGTTCATATGGGCATAATATGCTTTGCTTTTTGGTTGTAAATAAAGGAATGAGTCAGACTATAGAAAGTCTGGTTGGGTTAAAAAAAAAAAATAATTTAGTATAATAATTTAGTATTTGTTACTTGCAATTTGATTAAAAATTAATTAGAATTTCTATGAAATTCAAGGTTCTTTTTTTGTCAACTCTCTGTGGTGTCAAAAAGATGCCACTGTTTTTCTTGGCCTGGTTCTTCCTTCTCTCTCGTATTCTCTTTGCCTAACCTGTGTCTTTGTACTCCCAGAGGGGTAGAGTGGAACGGCATGTCACAGGTAAATAATCGATCTTATCAACTGGTGCGTTTGGGGTGGATACTGGCAAATTGATATTTAATGATGGGAATTTATAGCTCAGAAAGCATAGTACTTGGCTGAATAATATAAATGGCCTTAAGTTTATAGGAGAGTTTTGGTCTTTCAGTTGAACCATATTTAAAAAGTAGGAACATATGCATTGTACATTAGTATGCAAGTGAATTATTTGTTTAATTAATAACCTGCCTGTTTCAAAAGTATTTATGATATTTAGCATACGAGTATATCTACTCTTTGAAAGTCTTCAGACTGATTTGCATGACAAGTATAATATAAATAAAAAGCATTTATCGCTCTTATCCTCAAAGAATAGGATAAAAGACCCTCAATAGAAGGCAAACATGAAAACCATGAAACCCTGGCCAGAGCCTCACTATGACCCCTAAAGTACCGCAGGATCACTACATTCTCATTTTAGCTTAAGACTGATGAACTAGTACTAAGACTTTAGATTTTCTATTGATTTTTAAATAATAGTTCCTCTGCTCCTTTATATCATCGCACGGTAGATTTTTTTTTTTTTCTAAATCACTCTTCCTTCTGTCAAAGACATGGTGGATAGCATGTTGAGTTTCAGGATCTCACAATGGCTTATGCAATGTGTATATCATAAAACACCAGCACGGCAGGCTTTGTGGCTGTCTATAGTTGTGTTACCTCTAAGTCACTGTATGTTTTTAGCTCGGCTAGCACAGTTGGCTGGATCCACATAATTGCTAATTGTCAAAACGTACGAGATGCAAATGGTTGCATTAGAGATTGTTCTGCTTCAACACATGTTCCTCTCCATGAATTCAGGAGGCTACACTGGCGGATTCCCAAACTGCTTACTTGTTAAAGGTGTTCACTATGCTGAAATTGCTACCATTGATCTGTAATCCATTGAACACCAACATTTGGGTCTCGGCTATCAGAAATATTGCCTCACTCCATAAACATTGCCTTGGCATTTGAAACAAAATTACTTTTGGCCTTTTCGCAGATGAGCCTCAGATTTGGCTGCCACAGGGCTCCCTCTGGAGGTCAGGAGAGTCCAAGGTCAGTTAGTAAAACAGCCTTGGCTTCAGTGCAAAATCAACCTGTCTTTTCATCTGGTGCTTTCAGAATGGGGTCTTTGCATTTGTGAGCTCAGGAAATGATTATCAGTGTCTGAGGTTGTAGGAAAGTTACCTGATTATTCTCCTACGGGTGCAATTTGATTGTTACTGTGCACGGGTATTTAATCTCTGTAGCCTTACGTTTTTTCTAGCTTTATCAAAGCCTTTTAGCCAAAGTGAAAACAAGACAAAATAAAACCAAAGGGCAGAAAAATGCAGAGTTTTATTTTGTTTGTTTTAAGTGGCAAGGAAACTCAGAGTACGGTGGTTCTGGTTCCATAATGTCCACCATCTGGGTAGGATCAAATGATCCTACAGAGTCTGAATTCCACCTAAAATTGTTTGAAGTACACGGGCACGGGGTCAATGGGTTTGCAGCAGAACTAAACTCTTTGAAGGTAAACACTCATTAACTGGGATCATTTCCAAAATAAAGCAAATTAACTTGCATCAGACCAAACTTTTGTTACTTGATATGAATTTACATTCACAGGAATAAAATAATAACCAAGCTATGTTTCTCCCCCCCTACCTCTCTCATACCTTCCTTCCTTCATTAGTTAGCTTGTTGGTTCCTTCCTTCCCTTCTTTTTCACTCTTTTTTTTCTATTTCTTCTTCTATTCATTTCATTTTATGTTAATTTAGTGGAGTAAAATATAATTTTGGTAAGTTGAAAATGAAATTATATGTCTGGAATTTGCTTCAAAATAATTTCAGTGAGGAAGATATGGAACGTATAGATGACATAAATCATGCCATAAATTTTACTGTATTTTAACCAGTGGTTAGAGGAGAGTAGTGCCTGGAAAGAAAACAAGTCACTTCTCCTTTTTGAAACTAAACTTAAACATAAAAAAAATTGTATTTTTTGTTCAGTAAAAATGGGATAGAATCTCAATGTCCCTAGCCATGAGGGACCAGTTTCACTGAGAAGACTGGTGGTGACTCAAAATTTTGAAAACATTTGGGGATAGGAAAAATTAATTTCTGTTAACTTTCTGTTCCAGTGAGACTGTTTTTGTTGGGATGTGTTATGTTGTATGTACACATACATATACTAGAATTTCTGCTGAGTTTATAAGGTTCAGAAAAGATGGTTGATAAAACCATATGGTTTTATGGGGGAGGGTTTTTAAAAAATATATTATTTATTTATTTGAGAGAGAGAGGTAGGGAGAGAGCGAGGTAGGGAGAGAGCGAGCAGGTGGGAGGCGAGAGCATCTGAAGCAGACTCCACACTGGGCAGAGAGCCTGACATGGGGCTCCATCCCACCACTGAAAGAGCATGACCTGAGCAGAAACCAAGAGTCAGATACGCAACTGACTGAGCCACCCAGGCACCTGATAAAATCTTGCTTTTTGTTTATCTCAAAAAAAGCCCACTGGAACTCCCCCCCCAAAAGACTTGCCATAAATTGATAATTATTAAAATGAAGTGATGAATACATGAGATTTACTATTCCTTCATGACTTTTATATACATATTTTTAATTTCCAAAATAAAAAAATTTGGGCATTGTGAATGGGAATGGGCATTGTGACTTACTAGGATGTGAAGAGAAACCTCCAAATTTCTTTTCCTATTTAACTTTTTACTTTCTATATTATAAAATATATACGAAGATAGGAAATGTTGACATTCATAATGTATTTGTGGGTCAGCACATGAATACAATTTATAAATGAACAAATGCACATCAAGGTATACTCGGAGACACTTGCCGTTGGCAAGGGGCTGTGACTGCCAAGTTTAGGGGCCTCTGGGACAGAGGAAGAAGGCTGGACCTTACATGAGGATGACACACTCATTTTTAAAGAAAACCAGAGTCATTTTACTCATTGTTTCTCAATTGTACATATGTTTTCTTCTGTTCCATTTTTCTAATTGTATTACTGTTTTACTATTTATATTTAAAATTTCTATTAAAAATGTAATTAGGTTGTATCTTAGTTTGGGCTGGTGTAACAAAGTACCATAAACTGATGGCTTATAAACACTAGAAATGTATTTCTCACAGTTCTGTGGGATGAAAGCCCAAGTTCAGGGTGCCAGTATGGTTGGGTTCTGGCAAGCACCCTCTTCTTGGCTGCAGGCTGCAGGCTGAAGTCTTCTCACTGTGCCTCACAGAGCAGGAAGATGGTGAGATAACTCTCTGGGGTCCCTTTTATGAGGGCACTAATTCCATTCAGGAGGGCTCCTTCCTCATGACCTAATCACCTCCTAAAGGCTCCACTTGACACCATCACATTTGGAGGTTAAGATTTCAACATATGAACTAGGGGTAGGGGAGGACACAAACTGTCCATAACAGGTTAAGTTTTCAAGGATGGAGGAGAGCTTTTAATCTAAATTCAGCTCCTTGGTGGGGCATTGGAGAAAAAATATCGAGGAGGTTTTTATACTCCCTCATATATGACTTCAGAGGTCTATGCATGATAGACAATAAATATCAACTAATTTCTTACTGTAGGACTACAGCCACTTCTTGCCTCCCAAATCCCCCCACCCCAGACACACATTCCTCTAATCCCCCTAGTGTTCACGACTGGCATGAGGTCTCGTAGCTCAAATATTGATCTTCAACTTCAAATAACAAGACCCAGTGAACTGTAGCACAGGGGCTTCCTGAACAGTGGGATCGGTATCAGGGCCACCGAAGCCATTCCTTTGTTGTTCAATGAGGACACAGGGCCACTAAGCTTGACAAAGATGAAAGGGTCAGAATACAAGATCCCGCTCATTGTCTCAGGGGTCCAGTGAGGTAAATCAAGAGACAATCAGCCTTTTACTTGGGATCCCTTAAACTGTTTCTCAGTTAGGAGAAGCTTGAAGCTCTCCCAGGAACTCTGAAGCCTAGATTTAAGTGTTATTGGCACAATTGGCACAATTGTTATTGGCACAATAAAACTCCTGGTATGTTTTCCTGTACATTACACATATCAATTATATCAGCAAACATATACTTCTTTATTCTCACCTTTCCTAAGTAAACCAATGTAGATAATCAATCCTAAATAAATATTTAAAGAAGGCAGTAGAGAAGAGATGTTTTAAACTTACCCATAGGAAAGACCAATCAAAATAAGGAGCTCAGCACAGATTTCCAAATCCATTTAGATGATATGAAAAGGTATACAAAGGGGTGACTAAAAAATGTAGGTGATGTTGATTTAGAAAATTATCTTTATGTGTGTGCCATCACTGGATGAGAAATTATGAAGACTTACAAGATAAAAGAGTGGGGGAATCTGAACAGAGTGGAATAAACCATAGTAAGAGAAGAAGTTTGGTGTCAATTAAGATGAGTAACTGGTCAATCATCATATATTATTGACAAAACTGCACGTGGAACAGTAGTGTTTATCCACAGGATAAATCCTGACAATTTAAGAATATGAGCTATCTGCCTGGAAGTGCCTCTTAAACAGGGACCAGAAAGAGAAGTGGAGCCAAAACACCCTAAGACTGCCCACCTCCCACATTCCACATGGAAAGAGACTAGAGAAAGAGAAAAGTAGATCTTCTCAGGAAAGAAATGTGCTGAAGCCTTCCACAGTCAAAGTCAAGTCCTAGTTTGTGGTAATTGGAGGATGTCTTCAGGATGCCTGTCTGCTTTACATCCACAAACCCCAAAGTCTGTCAATACAACCAGTGTACGTACACAGAGCATGCAACCAACCCTTAGGAGAAGCCTGCTGGGGAAAAAGACCCACAGGGCTGCAGAGGAAAATCCTGCTAACTCTCCATAAAAATCAACCTACATTTTCACTCCTAAATGTGAATGGCCAATGTAAGATCATCAGATATTTGAGGAAAACCAATAAAAGAAGGGAAAAGGACCAGACGAGCAAACAGAACAGATGACCCTGGAAAAAAAGTAGAAATAATGCAGGAAATCAAAGAGAACTTTAAAAAAAATAATTTAAATTAGTGTCTTCAGAAAGGAAAGGATTGCATTCATAATATAAGAACAGGTTGACATGAAAAAAGGAGCTACCAGAGCACTAGAAAAATTCTTGGAAATAAAAAAATATGATTGCCAAAAGCCCCACACCTCATTTAAAAAGTGAACTAAATAATGAACATGATTAAAGGTAGAATTAGTCATATAGAAGGTAAAGTTAAGGAAATTTCAGTGTGCAGAGCAAAAAGGCAGACAAAAATTGTGAACAAGTTGAAACATGGAAAGTCCATCTAGGAGGTTCACATACTCCTCAAATTATTAGTTGTGACCTTGGGCAAGTGGCATAATGCTAACATCCAGCCTTAAGTATGTGCTTACTGTTTGCCAGCACTGTCTTAAGTCCTTACACATTAACCCATCTAATCTTCTCAGCAGCCCTCTGTAGGCTACCTTTCCATTTGCCATGGTTTGCTGCATCCTTAATCATCCTTAACTCGAGGAGCTGGGTGTTCTGTAGTATTTCTACTGATAAATTAATTTTTGTAAAAAGTACAGAGTAAGAGTCTACAACCTACCTTTCATGCTCTCCTTTCAAATGATGGCCAGGGATCCCCTCTCTGCCTCCCTGCAAATACTGTTGTGCCCATGGTGGAGACAAAACACAGAAGCAACCAGTCACACAGCCAAGAAGTGTTGGAGGCAAGAACCAATGCCAAAGGGGCGGTGGTAATGCACAGACATGTGGTTTTGCCCTAAACAGAGCTTCAAGTAATATTGAACTAAGAATAAACCTTAAAGAGAGAGAGAGAGAGAGAGAGAGAGAGCTGTAGATTTTATATAAAATTCTAAATTTCAGTTTCTGACAACAATATCAGAAAATTTTGTCCCCCTTCAAAAGAAGGCAGCAAGTGTGTTAGGATAGGCTGTTTTAATAAATAGGCTCTAAAATTAACAGTGCCTCAGGGTGCCTGGTAGCTCAGTCAGTTAAGTGACTTTGGGTCAGGTCATAATCCCTGGGTCCTGGGATCAAGCCCCACTTTGGACTCCCTGCTTAGTGGGGAGCCTGCTTCTCCCTCTCCCCCTCTTATGCTCTCTCTCACTATGTCTCTCTCTCAAATAAATAAATAAATAAATAAATCTTTTTTAAAATATAAAATACAGTGCCTCAAAGAAGATAGAAATTTCTTTTTTGTATAATAACCCAGGGATGTGCAAGTGATCCAGTCTAGGTAGGCAGGTTTATCTGAGGTCATCCAGGATCTCTGGCTTCTATTTTGTTGTTCAAAAAAAAACCATTTTTATTTACTATCTTTGACTTTAGAAAAGGCTACTTTCACCAGAAAACAAATTCCTTGCCCTTCTGTAGGTATTCAGATATGGAATGAATGAAGGTAAATTTAAATCTCCAGCACCTTGCAGATGATGAATAAAAATTTCAAAACACTTTTATAAGGCACTGTTTAAAGACACTAAAGATATGACAAAACAAAACAAAACAAATGAAAAGTCCTCTACAGACCATTATATGTGACCGATAGTGATATGCATAGTACTAAGAAAATATGCAATGGTCCTCCTTCATTAGTACACGGATGCATCATCTGTACTTCACTGCAAATGTCAAATGTCAACCACCTAGTGCCTCCATTTTCTTATTTGCTCCATAGTAGACATTGTTGAGTGCCTGTCCAGCAGCCATTTCCTCCCTCCTTTTTGTTCACAGAACACTGATCTTGTGCAGCCATGTGCCTTGGGAGAGGTGGGTCTCATCTCCATCATCGGGGATTGGTCTAAGTCATCACGAAGACCCCACTCTGCTTGGATTAATGGTTTTTATAACAAACAGAAAAAGTCCTGATAACAAATTATGATATTTAGTATCATAATTTCCAGGAGAGAGAAGTCTCTCCATCCACACGGACTGGCATGGTGCCATTCTTGCAGCTGCCTCACCTTCCACACTAACACCACTGAGAGCAACAGGAGACCTGTCTTTGGAAACCAGGCACACTTTGCCAGTATCAATACAACACTTGTTTGGCTCTGACCTTTCTGCATCTCAATTCCTCTTCTTAATATTGCATTTAGTAGTCACTGATAAAGGAATCTGTAGCCAACAAAGACACACCTGGGCTTTTCATACTCTGTGCTCTCTCCCTGAATTGCTCCTTCTCTGGCTTACTCATTTTTCAAGCATCAAGATCAAACATCTGGGTGAAAGTTTCCTTGGCACCACCTTCTTCAGGATAGAGTCAATCATACTCCTTTCTGGGCTGGAACTGAATTTTGGATATATTTCTATTATTGAGTCTATGTACTTCCTGATAAGTTTTTGTACTTCTATGTTTCTTCCTACTAAGATATTAGTGCATTGGGCCTAATATATGGTGCTTTTGAATTAAGAATAAAAGACAGGAAAAGGGATGATAAGAAAGAAGACAGGGAAGGATGGAGGAAGGAAGGAGGAAAAGTGCTATGGTTTCTTTCTTTTTTCTCAATGAGACCATGATGAAAAAACCAACTTGTGGCATGTTTAGATCTTAGCAGATTGTTCCCCAAATTGGGAAAACTTCTGCTTCATCTATGGTTAAGAAACCAAATTGAGAAGATTGCAGTCAATTTTTTTTTAATGGTTGGGGAAAGTAGATTCATTAAATGGTTGACATCCAGAATAAATAAAAAGAATAAAATGCTACTGACCTAAGAACCAAAGGCTGACTTTAATATTATTAAATGAGCTCAAGATCATTAACTGGGAAGAGCTCTGAAATCAGGCAGGCCTGCTGGAATCAGGGCTTCATCTTTTGCTAACTGTGTGATCATGAGCAACTGTTCATCTTCTAGCTTCCATTTCTGCATCACACAAAATGAATGCAGTAATCCCTATCTTATGAGATTAATACACATTAGATGAGATAACTGTACTTTGCTCAATGCTGGGCACAAGCTGTTTAGATGCTAGTGTCTTTCCATGTATAGCAAGTACTGAACTATATATTTCTTACCATATTTATACTGTTCTGGTTTAGGATGAGTCCACTCTCTATAAAATGAACATGCTTGGGTAAATTGATAAATTTGAGTTATCGAATTTGAGCCCTGTGGATTTCAGGGGTCTAGACAAGAGGAAATCAAGGTTTTCTGTGGACAGGGACCGTGTCTAATTTGACTTTGGGTCCAAATGTAGAGCAGAGACTGGCACACCATGGATGGCAATGAGTTTCACTGGCAGAATGAATTCATGAAATCACACTCAAGGCCTTATCTGAGCCAAATTGCTAAAATTTGTATCAACAGCACAGCCCAGAACTCCTGGCAGGATTTTTCTCTGATGATATCTTTTTAAAACCTGCATAATATCAAGCAGAAAAGCAGTGGGGTTTCATTCCTCCTTGACTTTCTCACATTCCCATTTTCTTTCAGTCAAAGAAACCTTTTTCAGCTCGATGGCTGAGGGACAGCCAGCTTTTCAGCTGTGGGGATTTTCCAGTTGCATGAGAACTTCATTAGAAACCATCTCCACTCTTGCTCTCAAAAGAACCCCCCCCCCCAAAACAAACAAAAAAGAACAGACATTTTTTCTTTCTCTTTTCCCAACTCTATTATTATGGGTTGTGAAATGCATGTTTAAAATTATGTCATTTTTATGATTTACAAAGTTCTAAATAAAATACTATTTACAATCACACAAAGCATGAAAGATGTTAACTAGATATGATGGAACGATGGAGATAGTTGTCCAGTGTGAACTGAATTCCCATTTCATTGGGAGTCAACTAACATCAATTGTTTAGTCAGCATTTGGCAGACCCAGTAAATTACAGACATAGCAGATACCAAGAGGAATTATCTTCAGTGCATTTGAGAGAGCCAACCATGCTTGGGATAAGAAATACTGTTTCATCCAAGGGAATTAGTATTATGAAATAGAGTTAAGTATGTATGTCTAAAATCTATTATATAAAAATATATGATTTTCTCTCTTTGAAGCTCATATGAAACAAACTTTGTGTCATTTTGAGTTTAAACGTAGGCAAGCATTTTGTAGTTTAAGAGACTAAAGCGAACAGAAAATTATGATATCTGAATTGTCTAGCAGAACAGGGTAGAGATTTCTGAAAAAAATCCTTGTATGGTTTGGGAAGCTGGCACAGACTGTGGAGTCAACCTGGTGTTACACTCTAGGGAGAAAAAAAAAAAAAGTCATGAACGTCATTAAAAAAGTGATGTCCACCAACCCACAACGTGGTATCAAGCCTGGTCCACCACCCAGGTGGTAAGCAGTCCTTGGATGGCTTCGAAATGGCAATCTACAAGTCTTACATTCTTCCCCTGGCAAGAACCCCTTCCTGGGAGAACAGACTTAAATACAGACGTGTAGGCTCAGTGAGGACCAGCCAGGTGTGAGTCCAAACAATGGTGCACACCAGAAGTGAATTCGATGCCTCACTCCACCGCTAGAGGGTGGGCTACAGAGAGATTAGAGAGAGACTGGGAAGACTTCTTCAAGAGATCTTCAAGTGTCAGATTGGAAGCTGCTTTATTTCCCTATCCCCCCACCTTTGAGAAGGGGGAGCACTCCCCGTGGTTTCCTACAAAGAGGATCCCCAGAGAATAGCCTGTGAAGTTCAGGGACACATCGGAACATAGAGGCTGGCACCAGCTTCTCCTCTGGAATGTGCTAAATGGCAGAAACCATGGGCATGTCCCGGGCTGCCAGGGAATAGGCAAAGGACACACAGAGGGCTTTGGACACAGGCAGAGGGCTCAGAGGGGGGCAGGACAAGTCAGGAATGGCTACAGATTACCTCCCAGCGTCCCATGGAGCCAAGGTGGCTCTATCAAGAAGTCCAAGCTTCCCAGGGCCCCAGAGATCCAATAGGATGGTCAGAAGCGCAGATGGCTTGCTAAGAAAATCCTCACTCCCCAAAAGACACACAAGAAGCCCTAGTCTCAGGCAATTAGGACCCCTGTCCTGGACCCCATCTTCACAGGGCTCTGCAAATCACCAGCAAATACATGTGCTGAAGAATACATGGTGCTGCTGCCCCTCAGGATTTGAGGTCAGAGTTGGCACAGACCAACGTAAAACCCTACACCTCTGCTCTCTGATACTATTCAGGCCCCAGTGAAACATTCTCTTCTCCCTTAGGTACTCTAAACAGAAGGCAGTTGTGTCCATAGCCAGGAAGGTTTGTGGTCTGTGTTTATACAGAGGCTGCTTGGGAGTGTGGGGAGGATTATAGCAGTGCATTTGGTGAAAACGCTTTGGGGAGAAAAAAGCAAATTAATTAACTTGTAAATCCTTCCTCTCAAATAGTGTGAATATAGAACTTTCTTCTACAATGAGATATCGATTACCTCATTGTGCCAACTGTCTTCTTTCTCCTCATTTTTTGTTTGTACTTCCAGAGGGGCTCATGAATTTGCCATTATTTTCAATAGCTAACCCCACAGCTGAGAAATCATTGCAGTATTGCTCATATTCCCCTTAAATGCATATATATTGTAGGTGTAGTGTAGCAGGCATGAAGCACAATTACTTTCCTTTATAGTGGCAATTTCATGGGCATTAAATTTTAGAATTACAAATAGTTCTGATTCTATAAAAACATTTAATATGAATTAAAAATTTTTAAGTTTTCAGTTTTAATTGAAAGCAAATTATTTTTTGAAAACTGAAATTTTAATTTAATTTCCATTTGTGGAAAATGAACTGATGTTCATTATAGTTTGTAGTTTGCCTTTTAATTTTAATAAATAATTTTAAATATTTTAGAAGAAATCTTATTTAACAATGTAGGAAAAATAATTTTATTTGTTTACATTTACTTTTTTTTTAAAGATTTTATTTATTTATTTATTTATTTATTTATTTATTTATTTGAGAGAGAGAGAGTGAGAGAGAGAGAGAGAACACAGCAAGGGGAGTGGCAGAGGCAGGCTCCCCACTAAGCAGGGAGCCAGATGCCTGGCTCGATCCCAGGATCCTGGGATCATGACCTGAGCCAAAGGCAAACACTTAACCGACTGAAACACCCAGGTGCCCCTTTCATATTTACTTTAAATTTTCTTAAAAATTCATAGACATTTTATACAGTTTGAATACAATTACATTTTACTTTTTAATCCACGTGTTCATTAGTGAACACAAGAATACAAGTTATGTGTGAAAGTTTTGAATATATCACCAAAATTAGTGACTTTACTTGAAATAATGGCTCAAAAATTTAGATTACAAAAACAAATATATACTAATTTCTGAACTGTTACTCATCCTAACATTGCCATCCTGTCCAGAGACTGCCTGGCATGTGCAATACAAATTAAATACAATTGTATTCGACTGACATTTTGCTAACTCTCAGCTTTATATATATTTTCCTGATTTGCCCTTACTATATATATATATATATATATCAGGTTAGGAGGATAGAACATATTTCATTTGGCAATTTATTAACCTGACTTATAACTCCTAAATAGATAGACTTGAGATACATGTGCCTCCACCTGCCTCAGGCTTTATAACGCTTGGTGGGCATGAAGGAAACCCACAGAGACTCAGGGTAGGAGTCTGAGGACACTCTGAGGACAGAACAGGGGAATCGCAGCACTCTGAGGACAAAACAGAAGGGAATCGCAGGTTGCCAGAACATTCATGGACCGCTGAGCCAGCAGGGAGATACCCACAACCAGACTGGGTGAGGACACCGGAATCTGAAACCAGCAGAGAAGTGACTGGAACCAGCTTCTGTTTCCTGCCCCAAGGACCTGTATCAGTCAGCGCACTCTTCCTGAGTTCATCTCCCTGCTACTTTCACAAAAGTCAAGTGTGAGATTTCTTCCCCGGAAATTCAGTAAGAGTAGGAGTGAAGGCAATTCATAGAAAGGATTTTGAACTGGATCGCGATCGAAATGGTTTGACCTGAACTTGACTACAGACATAGTAAATTAGATGGATGTTTTCCTGATTACACTAAATTGTATTCTGCTGCAGCACAGAAATGGGGGCTTGTAAGAGGAAAATGGGCACCAGTACCAAAATACAGGGAAAATCATATCTGCCAACATCTGACTTGGCATTCCTCTAACACACATCTCTTACTGGTGGTGTCTTATTGGAGAATAGGACATCTTTTGAATGGGAGAGACTAACAAAGATAAAAAGATGGGGATTATTAATTTCTTGGCTTGACACAGTAATATGCAACCCTAGAGATACAATCAACTTGCCTAAGAGCTTTAAAAATATTCTAATTCCTTTCCCCACCTCAGAGTAATTGAGTCTGAATCACTGGGTATAGGGTTTAGCTCTATATGCTATAAAAATAACTCAAGTAATTCTGAAGAGCAGCCAGGGTTGTAACGCACAGAGCAGGTATCTTCCTGGTCAATTCTTTGTGTCTACGTCCCCCAATCCTGGCAGATTCACCAGTTAATGCTGTACTGTTTCCTCTCTCCCTGTCTATGTTGTCGAGGTCCAAGATCCTGCCAACTGATTAGGTCCTGTGCCTCAGGTGCCTTGCATATCAGCTTATTTACTGAGAGGTGTGTGACAGCCACATCACCAACCTGGGGAAATTAGCCCTGTGTCAAAGCCAATTAGTCTCACTGTTTCCACTTTAATGAAGCGGATCAATTAAGAAGAGGGCTACACTGGAAAATTCCTGGGGCTGCCAGACCAGCAGTCCTTAAGTATTATGTGGTTAGGCACCAAATTTATTCATTCATTCAGTAAGCATATACAGAGCACCAACTATATGCTGGACATTGGAAACAAAAATGTTTAATAGAGATATAATCTCAACATTCAATGAGACCACAGTTGTTTTTTTTTGTTGTTGTTATCTTAGAAATCAATTATTTCTCAGTCACCTGTTTTTAGGCCCCAAATTTACCACTCTTTTCCAGATTTTAGAATTTGATATGCTAGTATTTTTTTTCAGATAAAAGAATTATTACTTTTTAATTTTACAAGGTAAAAAACAAAATCAGATGAAAGTCATTTTAACACACAAAAGTAGCAAATATATATATCTCAGCATAAGGAACTGAAATTTAAATGAAATAAATTTAGCTTAATGACAAACTATTTTTTTCTCATTTTGCTACCTCACAACAATCTCTTTCTATAAGATATATTTATTTTTTTAGGATTTTATTTATTTATTCATGAGACAAACACACACACACAGAGAGAGAGAGAGAGAGAGAGAGAGAGAGGCAGAGACACAGGCAGAGGGAGAAGCAGGCTCCATGCAGGGAACCTGATGTGGGACTTGATCCCGGGACTCCAGGATCACACCCTGGGCCAAAGGCAGGTGCTCAAGCACTGAGCCACCCAGGCATCCCTCTATAAGGTGTATTTAAAACCAAATTTCTTTCTCTCTTTCTTCCCTTTATTTTTCTTTCTTTCCTGATAATGAATTGTACCCATTGTCCTTCTCTAAATTAATACATTGGAAACGGAATTATACTTCTGGTCAAGATGGAGTAACAGAACCAGATTTACATTTCCACCTTAAACAAGAAATAAGTGAAGAAAATATATGAAACAATGGTTTTCAAGACACTAGATATTGTGCAATGAAGAGCGACTTCTGAAAGAAAGGAGAAAGATGAGGTGGGTCCTATGATTATCCTAGCTTGCTGTCCTAAGAGAGATTCCAGTCTGTAGAAGGAAAGGGGGACCCAGGTGGAGCTGAACATGTGCAGTGAATAAGGTGGCTAGAGTTCACAGGAAAAGGTACTGGGGCAAAAAAAAAAGAGCTTTACAGACAGAGACACCTAATGATCTGCAGAGTTTCCTTTGAATTTTCATTCAAAGTACTGACTAGTACTGCATGTGAGGAAACTGCCTTAGGCCAAGGACAGAATCACCTGGAAAGTCTAGAGGAAGAGTACCTGGCACTCACACAGAGTCAGAATAGTATCTGTACCCAGAAATCATAATGGAAAACCTCATGATTCATAAAGCATTAGATGGAATACTTAGAAGGGTGTCATTTTGGTAGTGGGGAATGAACCCCAATACTGAGGGTTGTTCTGATCTCAATCAATCATAAAAGCAAGACCCCCCCCCCCAGAAACCAAACTGTTTCCACATAACATAACTATGTCCTGGGACAAAGAGCAATAGTATTTATAGAAATGTAAAGCATAGGGATACCTGGTTGGCTCAGCGGTTGAGCCTTTGGCTTAGGGCATTATCCTGGGGTCTGAGAAGCCTGCTTCTTCCTATGCCTATGTCTCTGCCTCTCTCTGTGTGTCTCTCATGAATAAATATATAAAATCCTAAAAAAAGAAGGAAATGTAAAGCACATATTAAGGTAAAATTCACAATGACTGGCATCCAATAAAAAATTACCAGGTATGCAAGTTATTACTAGGGATGAGGAAAACTACAACCCATAGTAAGGCAAATAATCAATCAAAATAAACTCAGAACAAAATAGATGTTAGAATTAGCAGATAAAAAATTAAAATAGTGATTATGACTATATTTCATATGTTCAAAAAGTTAGAAACACGAAATATGTAAAAAATAAAAATACAATGAAAGGAAAAATACACTGGATGGGATTAGCAGCAAATTGGATACTGGAAATGAAAAAAATAAATGAACTTGTAAACAGAATAACAGACACTATCTAAAATGTAGTATATAGAGAAAGGAGATTTTTAAAAAATGAATATAGCATCAGTGAGCTGTTAGGCAACTGCAGGTGAACTAATATATGTGTAATTTGAGTCACCAGAAGAGATGAGAGAGTCAGGGGAATGCAGGAAAAAATAATTTTTTAAAAATAATAGCCAAAATGTTTTCAAGTTTAATGAAAATTAGAAACCCATAAATTCAAGTACAAGACAGATGAAGAAAACCACACCAAGGCACATCATTGATTTGTTAGAAACCAATGGCCAAAAATTTTTAAAGCAGCCCGTGAAAACATGTGTGTAACACATGTGATCTATAACATAACAAAGATACAGATAAGAGCAGATTCCACATCATAAGCAACACAAGTGAGAAGACAATGGGGCAACATCTTCTAAAGTATTGAAAGAATAATACTGTAAACCTAGAGTTCTACTCCAAGTAAAAATATCTTTCAAACATGAAGGCAAAATAAATAATTTTTTACACGCAAAATGCTGAAAAAACTGATTATCAACATACCTTTACTATAAGAAATAGTAAAGCTAAAGGAAGTCCTTCAGGCAAAAGGAGAATTATATCAGTTGGAAATGTTAATCTGTACAAAGGAATGAATACCATTGGAAATAGTAACTATATAGGTAAATATATAAGATGTTTTCTTATTATTTAAATACATTTAAAAGACAATTTAAAATTCTTCTTTAAAAAAGATTTTATTTATTTATTCATGAGAGATACAGAGAGAGAGACAGAGACATAGGCAGAGGGAGATACAGACTCCCTGCGGGGAGCCTGATGTGGGACTCAATCCCAGGACCTCAGGATCACAACCTGAGATGAAGGCAGATACTCAACCACTGAGCAACTCAGGTGCCCCTTAAAAGACAACTGTTTAAACAAAAATATTAACTATGTGGTGTGAAGTTTATAACATTTGCAAAAAAAAATCTATGACAACAATGGCACAAAGATCAAGAGGGAAGAAATAGAGGTATATTATTGTAAGGTTCTTAGACAATAAGTAAAGTGGTACAATGTACTTAAAGGTAAGCTGTGAAAGGTATAACTTATAAACCTTTGAGACCACAAAACAAAAAGGTATAGCTAATAAGTCCACACAGGATGTAAATTATAATAATAAAAAATACTTCAAGAGAATAAGAAAACAAATTGAATACTGGGAGAAAATATTTTCAAAAGACATATCTGATAAAAGACAGTTATGCAGAATATACAAAGAACTTTTAAAAACTCAACAATAAGAAAATGAACAGCATGATTTAAAAATGGACTAAAGACCTGAACAGACACCTCATCAAAGAAGATATACAGATGACAAACAAGGTTATAGAAAGGGGTTCAACATCATATGTCTTAGAGAATTGTAAATTAGAATAATGAGATACCACTACATGCCTATTGAATGGCCAAAGCAAAACCCTGACTACACCAAATGCTGATGAAGATGTGAAGCATCAGGAAATCTCATTTACTGCTAGTAGGAATGCAAAGTGGCATAGTCACTTTGGAAGACAGCTTGGCAGGGTTTTACAAAGCTAGACATATTTTTACCATATGTTTCAGCAATTTCACTCCTAGGTATTTACCCAAAGGAGTTGAAAATTATGTCCACAAAAAACCTACACACAGGTGTTTATAGTAGCTTTATTCATAATTACCAACACTTGGAAGAAATCAAGATGTTTTCAGTAGATGAATGGGCAAATAAGCTGTGGTTTATCTAACCAATGGAATATTATTTAGTGTTTTTAAAATGGGCTATCAAGCCATGAAAAGATATGGAGGAAACTTAAATGCATATTACTAAGTGAAAGAAGCCAATTTGAAAAGGCTACATACTATG